>NC_073695.1:164719824-164800977 GCF_029784165.1 Wyeomyia smithii | reverse complement strand
CTATTTTCCAACACCTATCAGTCTTTTTAAACCTTGGTTATGCCCATTCAAAGAAAATTTCAACAAGCAAAAAAAATTTTTTTTGATGCACGACTGTGAACTGTTACTGAAGGATGCGTGAAAACCTATTTCGCATTACCTATTAGTATTTTCAAACCTTTCTTATGCCCATTTAGAACAATTTTCGCATTGGTTTCATTGGTTTCTACACTTACTACAAACAGTTTTTTGAAGCATTTTATACCCCATAAACAGTTGCTGTATTATTTATTTTCAATTTTAATACATCTCAAAAAGTCACGTTATATCGAGTTACGTTATATCAAGGTTGCCTCATATATATAGGGGAGGAGTATCAGTTATGGCAATACCTAAAAAATGTACCAGTTATGGCATGAACCAGTTATGGCCTATGGACTTTAAATGGTGTATTGCCATAACTGGTACCATTGCGCTTATGCGATATAACCATAACTGGTGCACTTGCCATAACTGGCTCACCTACCCTATATATTGCTATTTTTTTGTTTCACGTAGTTGACGGGGACTACTGACTCTCAAAAGGGATGATTTCTCAATCCTTAAAGCTTCAAGAAACTTAGACTTGATCGACTAAACTGGAAACTTTTTTGTCCAGTTTTTTTTGTCAAATAAATTTATTTTCTGTAAAATAATGTAATGTAAAATACATTATGTTAATATTAGTTTAACACAATACTGCCCATAATTCAGAAATTGGCTAATATGCCATTTTCACCAAAATCGGGAAAACAGTTTCTCAAGACGGTTAACACCCTAAACAAGGTCCCTACGGAAGCCGATTGTCAAAAAATGCATTTGGGAAGGCAGCAGAGGTGAAAAAATTTTGGCTAATATCCAAAATAATTCAGAAGTTGGCTAATATCCAATATGTTTCTACCTGTGGCATGTTCACGAACCAGTGTATTATTACTGTACTTTGTTTCATCTAACTTTCGAAAGTGTGTTGTAGCCTGGTGGTTACTGGCGACAGGTAAGCGATCGTAAGGCCCTTGCATCAAATTTGACTATTTACGAACAACATATTTGATGCAACAAGAATTTATTTGCGGTGCTGCGAAACCCAATGATCAAAACGCGTGACTGTTTCCTTCTGTCATAAATCTTTACATTCTCAAAAATGCTATTTGGCTCTTTGGTTAGAAGTAATATTGAAGAGAAAATTCAGAATTCATTTTATATTTGATGTGAAAAAATAGGAAAGTGGATTGTGAGATTATCATGAATAATAATATTTTCGTTATATGTATTGTTATATTATTGCACGAAACAATTGTCTCGTCGTCCTTTTCGCCCTCACTGGTGCTTCCGTGTTGTTCTACTAAATTACAAACAATTTTCATCACCAACGAGCACGATAAAATTCACATCGTACGGATATTAGCCAAATTGCACACCGGTTTGTCGACTGTCCTTACGTTTATAATTGAAAAAACGGCTACTGCGTTAAAAATACGTGGCGGATGGAATTTTCCTGCAGATTTCTCTCAAGGGCAAAGTTCCAGCATATATGAAGGGTGATATACTCAATAAAATGTTGTCATCGACAGTCAAAATATGTTGTACCGACGAAAAACTTCAAAATGCGTTTTTCTCGATTTGATGCCTATGACGTATTAGCCAATTTTTGAATTATGGGCAGAATAGCACTTGTAGAAAACTGCAATTGTCAACAGGCCCAGGGCATGCTAAGTTTAAATGATGTTTAAAATTGGCTACAGGTAATATCATGCCAGTATGAGCTTGATGTTTTTTTTTTAATTGTCGGCGTTTTATAAAGTTTCTTAACTTTTCGACTGTCGTGGTTCATCGTTACAGGCCGGACTCGATTATCAGGAACATAGAAAAAAATCATTCTGGACTATCGATTTTTTCGGATAATCGAATCATAGAAAATATATTCAAATTTGTGTTTAACGGATATAATATAAATATTTCTTTTTTTTTATTTTACTTCACTTGGAATGCCCGATGCACTGGCGTTTAAATCGCTTTTCACGCGGGTAATACCCGACACGTGGAACAAACATGGTGAGTCCGGAATCATCATTAATTCCAAAACTTTTCTAAATACTTCAAAAGTGGGTAAACAACGAATTTTGGAATTAACGCGTATTTTACTCGAATTTCCCAAAAAAGTCGTTATTTTACGAGATATGTTTCTAAGGGTTTTTTCATATTCATTCGTATATGAAATAGCACTTCTTTTTAATTTTTTCGAAAGAATTAAGCAGATATGATTAAATTTTTTTACGAAATAACATTTTTATACGCGAATTTCAGAATTTACTCGCGGATTTTGAAATTAACGCGTTTTTTGGAAACTCTCGCGACTCTAGGATACTAAAGTTTTTAAATGCGGTCTTCTTAAAAAACGTTTTAACAATCGACGGGAATCAATTTCAATAGACGTTTCTATGGGCAAAAGACGTCATTTTGTGCTTGGTTTAATTTTTTGAAACAACTAATTTTTGAAAAGCTATTGAAACATATTATATTGGGAATTTATTAACAATATATAACTTACCGTCGGAATCGTCACTGCACCGAAGCGCACCAAGCAGCGACACATTTTTTGTTAATTAATCATTTTGAGTGTTCCATAGTGCGATCGTACCTCCGTGCGATCTCTGAGTTAGCATCAGGCAATTCCATAGACAGGTAGTGTACTTTACTTTACATTACTTTATATATATATATATATATATATATATATATATATATATATATATATATATATATATATATATATATATATATATATATATATATATATATATATATATATATATATATATATATATATATATATATATATATATATATATATATAAAGTAATATAAAGTAAAGTACACTACCTGTCTATGTGTCTATGGAATTGCCTGATGCTAACTCAGCGATCGCACGGAGGTACGATCGCACTATGGCACACTCAAAATGATTAATTAACAAAAAATGTGTCGCTGCTTGGTGCGCTTCGGTGCAGTGACGATTCCGACGGTAAGTTATATATTGTTAATAAATTCCCAATATAATATGTTTCAATAGCTTTTCAAAAATTAGTTGTTTCAAAAAATTAAACCAAGCACAAAATGACGTCTTTTGCCCATAGAAACGTCTATTGAAATTGATTCCCGTCGATTGTTAAAACGTTTTTTAAGAAGACCGCATTTAAAAACTTTAGTATCCTAGAGTCGCGAGAGTTTCCAAAAAACGCGTTAATTTCAAAATCCGCGAGTAAATTCTGAAATTCGCGTATAAAAATGTTATTTCGTAAAAAAATTTAATCATATCTGCTTAATTCTTTCGAAAAAATTAAAAAGAAGTGCTATTTCATATACGAATGAATATGAAAAAACCCTTAGAAACATATCTCGTAAAATAACGACTTTTTTGGGAAATTCGAGTAAAATACGCGTTAATTCCAAAATTCGTTGTTTACCCACTTTTGAAGTATTTAGAAAAGTTTTGGAATTAATGATGATTCCGGACTCACCATGTTTGTTCCACGTGTCGGGTATTACCCGCGTGAAAAGCGATTTAAACGCCAGTGCATCGGGCATTCCAAGTGAAGTAAAATAAAAAAAAAGAAATATTTATATTATATCCGTTAAACACAAATTTGAATAAATTTTCTATGATTCGATTATCCGAAAAAATCGATAGTCCAGAATGATTTTTTTCTATGTTCCTGATAATCGAGTCCGGCCTGTAACGATGAACCACGACAGTCGAAAAGTTAAGAAACTTTATAAAACGCCGACAATTAAAAAAAAAAACATCAAGCTCATACTGGCATGATATTACCTGTAGCCAATTTTAAACATCATTTAAACTTAGCATGCCCTGGGCCTGTTGACAATTGCAGTTTTCTACAAGTGCTATTCTGCCCATAATTCAAAAATTGGCTAATACGTCATAGGCATCAAATCGAGAAAAACGCATTTTGAAGTTTTTCGTCGGTACAACATATTTTGACTGTCGATGACAACATTTTATTGAGTATATCACCCTTCATATATGCTGGAACTTTGCCCTTGAGAGAAATCTGCAGGAAAATTCCATCCGCCACGTATTTTTAACGCAGTAGCCGTTTTTTCAATTATAAACGTAAGGACAGTCGACAAACCGGTGTGCAATTTGGCTAATATCCGTACGATGTGAATTTTATCGTGCTCGTTGGTGATGAAAATTGTTTGTAATTTAGTAGAACAACACGGAAGCACCAGTGAGGGCGAAAAGGACGACGAGACAATTGTTTCGTGCAATAATATAACAATACATATAACGAAAATATTATTATTCATGATAATCTCACAATCCACTTTCCTATTTTTTCACATCAAATATAAAATGAATTCTGAATTTTCTCTTCAATATTACTTCTAACCAAAGAGCCAAATAGCATTTTTGAGAATGTAAAGATTTATGACAGAAGGAAACAGTCACGCGTTTTGATCATTGGGTTTCGCAGCACCGCAAATAAATTCTTGTTGCATCAAATATGTTGTTCGTAAATAGTCAAATTTGATGCAAGGGCCTTACGATCGCTTACCTGTCGCCAGTAACCACCAGGCTACAACACACTTTCGAAAGTTAGATGAAACAAAGTACAGTAATAATACACTGGTTCGTGAACATGCCACAGGTAGAAACATATTGGATATTAGCCAACTTCTGAATTATTTTGGATATTAGCCAAAATTTTTTCACCTCTGCTGCCTTCCCAAATGCATTTTTTGACAATCGGCTTCCGTAGGGACCTTGTTTAGGGTGTTAACCGTCTTGAGAAACTGTTTTCCCGATTTTGGTGAAAATGGCATATTAGCCAATTTCTGAATTATGGGCAGTATTGTGTTAAACTAATATTAACATAATGTATTTTACATTACATTATTTTACAGAAAATAAATTTATTTGACAAAAAAAACTGGACAAAAAAGTTTCCAGTTTAGTCGATCAAGTCTAAGTTTCTTGAAGCTTTAAGGATTGAGAAATCATCCCTTTTGAGAGTCAGTAGTCCCCGTCAACTACGTGAAACAAAAAAATAGCAATATATAGGGTAGGTGAGCCAGTTATGGCAAGTGCACCAGTTATGGTTATATCGCATAAGCGCAATGGTACCAGTTATGGCAATACACCATTTAAAGTCCATAGGCCATAACTGGTTCATGCCATAACTGGTACATTTTTAGGTATTGCCATAACTGATACTCCTCCCCTATATATATGAGGCAACCTTGATATAACGTAACTCGATATAACGTGACTTTTTGAGATGTATTAAAATTGAAAATAAATAATACAGCAACTGTTTATGGGGTATAAAATGCTTCAAAAAACTGTTTGTAGTAAGTGTAGAAACCAATGAAACCAATGCGAAAATTGTTCTAAATGGGCATAAGAAAGGTTTGAAAATACTAATAGGTAATGCGAAATAGGTTTTCACGCATCCTTCAGTAACAGTTCACAGTCGTGCATCAAAAAAAATTTTTTTTGCTTGTTGAAATTTTCTTTGAATGGGCATAACCAAGGTTTAAAAAGACTGATAGGTGTTGGAAAATAGGTTTTCGCGCATCTTTGAGTAACCATCAGCAGTCTTGCATCAATAAGATTTTTTTTGCCTGTTGAAAATTGTCCTAAATGGGCATAAGACTACGGTTTGAAAATACACTGGGGTCGCTTTTTACGCAGTTGGTTGTACCGCATTTAAAAGATTAGATTAGACATACTTATACTTAACCTATTTTATACCGCGTACAAATAATCTTATAATCGAGTAAAAATAATCCGCGTTATTGTAAAAATATCCCGTTTAGAAAAACGCATAAAGACAACCAGCGTAAAAAGCGGCCCCAGTGTACCGATAAATTGTGAAATAAATTTTTGCATAAATAAAAAAAGAAACAAAATTTTGTTTTACGCAGGTTTTTTTACGCGGCTTATTTTACGCGGATTCCGGAATTTACGCGGTTTTTTGTTACGCAGATTCCGGAATTTACACGGTGTTTTTTTTGCCCGATTTTCGGTTTTCCTTCACTCAGAATGCAAAATTAACGATGGTTTTTTTTACGCGGATTATGCTCGCGGATTATTGCGCGCGCGTAAAAAGCGACTTTAGTGTATATATATATATATATATATATATATATATATATATATATATATATATATATATATATATATATATATATATATATATATATATATATATATATATATATATATATATATATATATATATATATATATATATATATATATATATATATATATATATATATATATATATATATATATATATATATATATATATATATATAATCGAATTTCCCAATAATTTTTATGAAATGTTCCAAAATAAAATTTAACAACGACAATCAGTGGCTAGAAAACGTGTCACAGTAAAATTCACAACAAAACTTGAATGCAAAGTTTTAATTTGATCAATCTGTTTCCAGCATGCATATGAGAGCAGTCGGGAAAAAGAAACCAACTCAAAAAAACCAATTCAAATTTCATTCAAATTATTGTTGTGGTTTGAATTTTAATTTTTTAAACACTAACCTGGCGAGTGCAATTGCACTTGTTGCAGAAGAGTTAACACCCAAACAACACACTTGCTGGTTACCAACCAGCATTTTTTATCTAGCTCGTATCACTTTTTTTTTTAATCCGCTAGATTTTCAACTGCACTGCACTGACCGATGATATCCACCGCACTTCACCTTTTACCACCTAAGTTTTACGGTTTTATTCACAAAAAACAAATATTTTCACATTGCTGCATTTCAGCAAATTTATCACCGAAAAAACCACACACTATTGGCCAGCAGCCGGACAAACACTTTAAACACTTTTGAAACCGCCGCGACAGTCTTGTTGTTTTTAAACACGCGAAACTATTTTTTTGCCACGCGCGAAATAATCGAACTTTTATTATCAACTCGATTGAAAATAAAAACTGCGCTACGTTTGCTATCGATGAGAATAAAGAAAGTTTAACACACACACCAATACAATAAACCGTGCATCTGTTTGCGCGACGTTGCTATCGGTGAGAATAAGCTCTGCGCCAAAGCGAGAAAAATACCGAAAGAATATGCCCGGCGCCAAAAGAGAAAGACGAAAAAACAGAAATAGAGCGTCCAGCGCACACACCAATACGAGAGATCGTGTATTTCGAGCGAATTTCGTTCAACCCGCATGAATTTTGAGAGAGATGGGTCCGATGGTCCGATTCGCGTTCCATGAAATTCTGACTGGGTTCTGGAACATTTATACGTTTCTGGAACCACATCGCTTTCGCATCGATAGAACCGCCGCGGTACACGCAAAAGTTAGAGTGTGCGTAACCAGATCATTTATGAGCTTTTTTAGAGCATTTAATGATCCATCTTGGAACCAGTACAACGTATGTGCGTCAAATGCGTTTTGATACTCTAGCGTTTTTTTTTTTTCATGTATTTGACAGCTCCGAACAGAGTTGCCAATGTTCCAGTTTAAACTGGATTCTTCCAGTTTTTTTTTCAAATGATCCAGTCAAACAGTTTAATCCCAAAATCTTCCAGTTTTTTTGTATATCTGCCAGTTTTATCCAGATTTTTTGGACACTTAAGCTCCGACTGGTTTGGAAATATTTTGAGAACGGAAATTTTGTGGATTGATTAGCAGCATTTTCAGTATTGTATCTTCTCGCACGAAACACGGCCAAATTAAGAATGTGTTGTGCATGGTTGAGATAAAAAGACAAGTAAGTTCAGCTTTATTCTAAAACTAACAAATAGGTGTTATCAGATCATGAAGAAAGAAAATAATTGCAATGATGGGTTAATGTTATATAAAAATAGAAACAATCTATCTCAAAGATATTATATACAGGCGGCATTCTTCAAATTAATTTCAGTTGCGTTGCAGTTTAAAAACTGTTCGAATTCACAGATGTAACGTGAGAAAATGTTGCATCAATTAAAAAAGCTTCATTTTCTGCGATAAACTGGTTGCGCAATTTAAAATTTTGCTCCTGTGAATGAAAATTTTCAGTTTATAATTTCAACAAAATGTAGACCCGAAGTTGTTGTATTTAAAACTTATATTGGATTCAATAACCTCACTCTCACAATTTATTTTTTCGGTATTTTGTAAATTTATCCAATCCAGTTTTTTCCAGTTTTTTCTTCAGCAATCTTCCAGTTCAATTTAAAATTTTGTTGGCAACTCTGGCTCCGAATCACTTCGCTTAGAACGATTTCACCGGTGTTGGTATCGTCATAATGATTTGTAGTGGTGTATTGGTTACGTTTTTCAGGAGCCTGCTCTAGTTGATGCAGTGTATACAGCATTGGTTGCTGATAATTGAAGTAGTTTTAAGTTTATTGAAATAACACCTGATCGATTCATTTTTTAGAACCAGATCATTCAAAAACAACATTGAAGCAATAATAATAAGAGAAGACATTGGATATATTAATTTTTTGCATCTAACTATGATGTTACTGTTTGTTTGTTTGACTTACTGTTTATGTTGGTACCGATGCAGATAAGTTAAGCAAAAACATGTATAAACATCACGTAGAGAAAAATAAATAATCATCAGTTAATACATTTAATTATCGCCTTACTTATTGAAAGTTTAAGACCAAAAACAAGACATGCAATGGCAAAAAAACACTAATATGTTTACATATATTCTGCAAGTAAGAATTTCTCCATCCAACATTCTTAGTTTGCTCGATACAGATTTATTGAACCGAGATACAGAGAAACAGATTTTGTCAAA
Source organism: Wyeomyia smithii (assembly GCF_029784165.1). Lineage (NCBI taxonomy): Eukaryota > Metazoa > Arthropoda > Insecta > Diptera > Culicidae > Wyeomyia > Wyeomyia smithii. The sequence goes on along the minus strand of NC_073695.1, from coordinate 164,792,158 downwards.
AAAAAATACAGGTATAAATGTGGCAACCCTGCTTACACCACAGCTGAGCGGGAGCAGAATGGTGAATCATTCTAGAGAGAATGCATAGCAGAACGCCGCGCCGAGTACACTGCTGAGATCAATTTGCTCAGTAATGTGAGGCCTTTGTCGTGCTGAACGCCAACGCGAGCGATCGGGTGAGAAATTAGCCGTAGGTTAATGAACAGCCGTAGGTAGAACTGTTCGTTAACCCACGGCAAGTTTCTCGCCCGATCGCTCACGTTGGCATTCAGCATGACAAAGGCCTGAGGCTCTGGTTGTAGTGGACGTGAATAACGGCGCAGGACGATTTACCTTACCGTGTAGTAATGATACACATTTGGATTAGAATCATGTCTATGCATTCATTGTGCAGCTGATGTGTTATGCTTTCCACACATTTTTTGTGCGCCAATAACGCAGAAAATGTGTGAACTGAGAGGACACAGTGGCTGCGTAAGGGGCCATCCCTAAACCACGTGGTCATATTTTGATCCCTTTTTTTACCCCCCGCACCCTCCCCCCACCCCCCGTGATCTTTCATGGTCTTTTGGCCAACCCCCCCCCCCCTCCTTTGCGACTTTAACCACGTGGACTTTTTATTTGTCAAGTGCCAAAAATTTGCTTATATTTTTCACATTTTTATAATTAAACTTTCAGTACATACTATATTTGTAAAATGCAAAAGCTTCGTTCTTGACAGGAAAAAAAACACGTGGTCATTTAGTTTTCTCTCTCTCTCTCTGTTTTTCATCTTAGGTTATTTTTTTTTCTTCATCTATAGTTTATTTGACACGGCACAAATACAATTCAATGTTTAACGGCGCCAATTATATCTGGTAGCTTACTTTCTAAAGTATCTTAATAACTAAAAGCAAATTTTTTATCCTCGCTGCCGACTACGAGCTGAAACTAAATCTAACTTAAAGCTAGAATATTTTGCATTAAAAGCACAGGTTTGCTGTTTGATGGTTTTCATTGCCATAGGTAAGCAGCATATTAAATTTGTTCCGCTGCTGGGCCAAGATATTACGGACTGGCATATTGGGTTGTTTCCATCGGGCCTTGAGAGTATCGTGCGGGTCTGATTGCTGTTTCCGGATCCGGGGTCTTAACGTGTTCTTGTCGTTTGGTTGGATGTAGGCGGAAGGGGATAGGACTAAACTGGGGCGTGGATGGATTTCAGGAAAACGTATATATGGGACATGTAGGATAGGTCACGGCTCGCCAAGACATCACGAACAGGAACAGCCGGCTGCCTATCTTAGGTTATGATTCCCAAGAGACAAGAACTCATCATCCGCAATTCTATTACATAATCATATACAGTCGAATCCCTCTATTACGACAATTTATATAGCGACAAATCTCTCTATTGAGCAAAATCATTTCAAATCGCCTGGAATACACGAAAATTTAATCGACCATTTTTGATTTGAATGAAACTTTGCACACGTATTTGGCATAGCAAACTGAGCATTTTTCGCAGGTGTAGAGATTTTTTACACCCATGAGTTACATTCTAAAAGGGCGTATGCCTTTTGGCCTAGGTTTTATTCGAAGCATTGTAGCCCAGAAACCGTTGGTTGTATAGAAAAACTGTCAGAGAATGAGTTGTAGCGAATCGAAAATGAATGATAAAAAAAAATATACACTGTACAAAAAAAAAATTTTTTTTTGACCAAAATAATTAAAAATAAACATTAAATTTCAATTAAAAAAAAAAAAAGTTGAATTTTTTTCTTATTTTTTTTTAAGAAACTTGTCGTTAATACGCAACTTTTAAAAAAAGTCCAGGATGGAGAAATGAAAAATATTTTTTTTATGGTAGATTAATTTTTTTATGAAAATTCTAATTCAAACATTTTTCAAAATATTTGTATTCTGATGATTTTTAAAAAGATGCAGAGAGTCATTTTGAATCAAAAAGCTCTTGGTAGTAAACATTCTAAATGCATTGGTTTTCGAGTTACTTCTAATTTAAGCTCGAAAAATTATAATTATTTAGGAAAATACACGTTTTACTTAATTTGTCCATGGTTCTCCAGCAAAAACCATACGTTCATTGGAATGCTTGATCAAAAATATACAATTCATTCTTTGATAACAAAACGATTGGGCTAACGGTTCTCAAGAAAAGAGTTAAATGTTCTAAGTGATATAAATATATATAAGAATCAAATATTTATTTTCGAGTTTTATTATCTTAGGAACATATTTTTTATGACATAGATACTTTACAGAACTAGTTTCACCTTATATTTTATATACATCATAAGTAAATGATTCGTCATCTTTTGAAAACAGCTTCGTTTGTATCTTATTTTCTGAAATCGGAACAAAAGAGTAATACTTTTGTGTGGCAGCTATTATTATAGATTTTTTGAAAATATTGCTCCATTCTGTTACTCCTTGTTCATATTCTTCATATGATACCCAACTAAATGACATTTTTGATGAATTTTTATTACTTTTCTGATTAGACCAATCATACAATTCTTTTGCGCTTTTTTTGAGTTTTTCATGTTCTTTAGCTAAACTTGCATTTCCTGCCATTCGTTTTAATATGCCACCAATTGCATCGCATGGACCTTTAATATGAGAAGTCGCAAAAAAATGCCACTCTGCATCGACGTTATATTTTGTTTTAAACTTGTAAAGACTTGCAAAGTTTTTTCTATTTTTATATTGTGAGGCAGCTCCATCAGACATTAATATCGCTTTTTTCAACTCTATTGTTGTTTTCAAAAAACTCATTAATTTGGCAATGAACACCTGAACCGCAACAGTATCATGATGGAGTACTTCCGATATTATGATGAAGCTGATATTCTCAAGTGTTCCAGATTCTGAATAGTAAACAACGAAAGGATGAATGGTGGCTTGACTATCATTCCAATAACTACACGAATCACAAATTGATGAAGACGTATTAAAATGAGTTTGACTGTCCAATATTTTTAATTTTGCAATAACGTTTTCGTTTAATTTGCGTAAGCTTGATGAGCACCGATGATCAGGAAAGGGTTTACAGCATTTGGGCTTGGTGTATTCCATTTTCACTTTATTCATCTTCACTAACACATCTGGAGTAGTGCAATCGTATTTATATACGAAAACAGATATAATAAGTAACCCAGTAGTTATTGGTTGCGTACTTTACAAACAGTTATTATTAGTAAACAAGTAGGTAGTGTTGCACGACAAACATATTTTTTTATAAAACATTCGGCAGGGGGAACGTGTAGGTAGGCTAAGGTTTAGCGCTTGAGTTATTTATTCAATCGTTTTGTTGTCAAAGAATGAATTGTATATTTTTGATCAAGCATTCCAATGAACGTATGGTTTTCGCTGGAGAACCATGGACAAATTGAGAAAAACGTATTTTTCCCGAAATATTAATAATTTTTCGAGCTTAAATTAGAAATAACTCGAAAACCGATGCCTTTAGAATGTTTACTACCAAGATTTTTTATTGAAAATGACTCTCTGCATCTTTTAAAATCAATATTTTGAAAAATGTTTGAATTAGAATTTTCATAAAAAAATTAATCTACCATAAAAAAATTATTTTTCATTTCCCCATCCTGAACTTTTTTTTAAAAGTTGCGTATTAACGTCAAGTTTCTTTTAAAAAAAAAATAAAAAAAAAATTCAACTCTTTTGTTTTTAAATTGAAATTTAATGTTTATTTTTAATTTTTTTTTGGTAAAAAAAATTTTTTTTGTACAGTGTATATTTTTTTTATGGTGCATTTTTATTTCCCTACAACTCATTCTCAGACAGTTTTTCTATACAACCAACGGTTTCTAGGCCCGGCAAACTTCGTCCCGCCCATTTTTATGTTTCACTAAATAATTTTAAACATTCCAAATTTATTCATTCCTTGCGATTTGCTTATAGTCTGCAAATGCACGACGAATCGGCCAGAGGATATGATCAAAGTCAAAAGACAATTCGTTTGAATGATTGGTTCTATCGGAATGACAACATCCGTTATTTATATAGGTCATTTTCAGCTGTTTTTTTCCATCAATCTGATTCCGGAAATTCCCGTATTGGGTGGTATTCAATTATTTTGGTTATTTTTCAGAAATTGAAAGTGGTCATCTTTAAATTCAAAATAATGTCTGTAGTCGATTTTAGCTTCTGTGTATCATTCTGGTTCTGGATATAATCATATTAGGTGGAAATCGGCCATTTTCGGCTGTTTTCTAGAAACCGGCAGTTGCCATCCTACAATTCGAAATGTTGGCTGAGGTCGATTTGTGGCTTCAGTGCACCATTACGATTCCGGAAATACCCATATTGGGTAGTATTTGGCCATTTTCCGCTGTTTATCAAAAGCCGGAAGTCGCCATGTTGGATTTCAAAATGGCATTTGAAGACATTTTCTGGCCTCTTAACGTCACACTGTAGTCCAGAAATGAAAAAAAGGTGGTCAGAAGTCATTTTCTCGTAAAGGTTACATTTCAAAGCAAGACTGTCGTCGGGAAAATTTTAGAGTAAAAAAAGACCCTTCTTTAGGCATTAACAGATCCGTTATGAATCTTCCTACAAGTGAGATAAAAAGAATATTTTCTCTAAAAATCAATATTTTTTATCGCCGTCTTTGGCAAAATTTTTCAAAATTATATAACAAAAATCTTTGCTGAAGACACCAGGTAGCTATTTCTCAATCTTACTGAGCATACCGATTATGCTCAATTATGTTTAACAAAAAAAGTTTTTGCCGTAAATATTCATATTTTATACCACTATACCTCTGATATTCTCACTGAACTTTTGAAACAACATCAGACCTTCATTTTTTATATGTTACAGCAGACTTTATTCTATGATAATTAGGTTTCTATCAATTTTTCTTGCCAAAAAATTTACTTTCGACAAGTAATTTTCGATTTTCTGCCGTTTCCCAACACATCCCAAGGCAAGATTACCACCAATTGAATTGTCCATGTGCTCTGCACACACGGCAGTTAAAATACCTTGCAGAAATTTGCAGAAACTTATAAAATCATGGAACAAAACAACTTAAAGTTAGTTTATTTATGTCACGTTGATTGATAGCGGATCTTTGTTGGGAATAACTAGCAAGCTTTGTATTTTTACGTTTTGATGCATCTTGTCAAAAAAGAAGAAGTAAACTTATAACTAACTTAATTGCTAACTTATTGGCTATAAAGACAGCTTATCGTAGCAATTGAGGCTTGCAACGATTTTTGCCGAAATTTGTAATAATTATAATCGACATAGCTTCTAATGTTCCAACACCAGTAAGTCTATGTAATTCGAGTGTACCAACCCAAGGAACAATTATTGTTGCGTAAACATTTACTCAACCACTTTTGTTAGGCTCGAGTTGAACAACAACCGAGATGGAAAATAGAAAACTTCTGTTCAATGGTTGTTCAGTTAAATTTGGAGAAATTATCCGACACACAGTAGTTTAGGAACGGCGAAGAGGGTTTCAAACAACAACAACAAGAACATTTCATCCAACACTCGTTAAACCAGCGTTGAACAGATGCGCCGGAAAACATTTATTAGGCTACTGTTCTGCAGTGTTCGACCAGTTGAATAAAATAGTCATCGAACATCTGTTAAACCGTTGCCCGACTTTTGAAATGCTCTTGTTAAACGCATGTTCAATAATAATGTTTGCAAACGTTTATTTCGCGCATTAGTACATACTTATGCAGCTAATGCTGAATAGTAGCGTGGAAAAAAGTTTAATCGACATTAATTCAGCTCTTTTAGCACAAACAAAATGCAAAAAAAAATCGATTTTTTTCATTAAAACTATTATTATTAGCTTTATTAGTTTTTTGCTTGTCGAAACGTTATGGGTCAATTTTTAATTTATATTAGAAGGAAATACCACCCTCTTAAAATCATCCTCTTTTGTTCAGTTTCTGTTGAGATACGAACTTGCGATCCATTGCTTGGCGGTCATCGATGAATGCATCTGAGCTAATCTGTAATATGACGTGTACTGTGTCTAAAGTGAATATGCTTCTAAACATTCTGGTCTATTAAATGTTGAACAGGCATTGCATAGCTGCTGGAATATTAGCTTTTTGCACACGCCTCTAAACAAAGCGTACCGGCTAATTTGACATAATCAGGCATGCCAGATCTACAGAATAGTCAGTAAATTTTGGTTTTAGTTGCGTGTGCGGATGTAAGCAACTGTCAAGCCGTGCGCTGACATTGGTATTTTCTCTCTTCAATGATGTTTACGAAAATTTTTAATGCTCATCGACTTTATTTTTAACGTTTCTGTCTAGGTTTCTGTGGATATGTTGCTCCATATATACTTTTTATAAGTATTATATTATTCATTTTTATTGTTTTATTTTCTAAAAAAAGCAGCTTGAAAACAAGCAACATATTCACGACTACGAAGGTGCTGATATTTGTTTGGTTTTTGCATGAGAAAAAGAAGAAAGGAAATATTTTTGCTTTTGTCATCGTACACATTTTGACAATTGCATACGAGAGTTCGCCTAGGTGCAAACAGTCTTTAAAATCTCTTTCATCTTCGTAGTCGCGAATAACAGTTACTCAGTAATCAACGATGTAGTGTTGTGTATCAGTTAATATTGGAAAAGATTTAGAAAAAAAATTGAATCTATTCTTTTGAAATTAATCGCTCACCGATTCAATCGATTAGCCTGGATCGATTTTTCTTATGTTGTTGTAACCTACCATATACTTCTCATATTTCGACAATAAATAATGATATTCTTGTAAATTCTGAAAATTGCACATAAATTTGCTGTTGCTGTTCAGTTTAAATTTTCTGGCATCCCTGGTCATTGCGGCATTGCTATGCCGCTGTCAAGTGTCAACATCTGTCCAGTCTCAGTTTTCATTGTTTTTCCGCGGTTTCAGCCTCCAATGTAATTCCGTTTTTTGTCTTTATTTACCAAGTTTTATTGAGTTACTTCGCAAAATAAACTAAGTTTTCGTGATGCAAAGTAATTGTGAATATGAAGTCAGATCAACCTATTCGCTAATTATCTTTCATCTACAGGAAATTTCTACTGTGTGATACAAAGCCAGTAAGTGATAACTGTGGTTCCGCCGCAATGGATTGACGGAAAATTTCTTTTCTGACACCCTAATAGAGCCGAAAATTGCGTCTTCCAAACCAGAATCTAACAGAGGTAACATTCCCTGTATAATAAAAAAAAAAAAGAACATTTCAACATTTGATGAGGCAGAAGAGGAAGATGCATTCCTATCTGACAGAACAACGGTCAATGGATACCTCTGATACAGCAGTGCCACCTAAGAAAAGGTTGAAAAGGGTAGCTACATCAATTCAAGAATTTGATATCAACCGTTTGCTAGAAAACAAAGGTTTGTACCCTATTATGTCCGAATAATGCTACATTTCTATTTTTAGGTACTTTAATGATGTTAGTAACCATTGAAAAAACGTCTGCGGTTAACGTTGATACTAATTTGGTCTGCAAACCCATAGAAGAATTTGAAACAGAGCAACCAATTGCTACTTCTTATATGCTACCTGGTTCCAATACTGCAATTATACATCGAAGCGAAGATCTTGCATATGACCCACTATTTGACCGCGATGGACAGGTGAGTAACTATATCGTCGGTTCCGTGCAACACTGGTACAACCCAAAAATAGTTTCGAGAAAAACGCGTTTGAAAATTAACGTCGAAAATTTTTTTTTCAATTTTCAAGAAAACTTTAAAGTTTATGATTTCCAATCCTTATCTAACACTTTTAGGTCTATTAAGCACATATTTTGAGCACGTTAAAATCTTTTTTACTAACTTTATAGAGAAATTTCGATTTGTGCAGCGAAAGCATTTCTATTCATAGCTCTGGTGATTTTGTGAATTTCGAAACAGGGTGTTGTCGGAGGCAAATTTACAGTATTTGGCATCGTTTGCCATCCAAAACTAAAAATGCAAAATTTTGAGTTGTGCCAGTGTTGCACTAAACCGACGATATGAAGACTGATGCATATAGAACATTCCACTTTATATTATAATTACTGTATGTTTCACTAATCTGGCGGAGGGGATTCGGGAATCAATTGAAGCTGTTATAACGGGATCCAGGTAATGGAGATTCCATACGACTGATTCTTTTATAACAGTATAAACTGGTTCCCGAATTCTCTCCGCCAAACTAGTAAAATATACAGTGACTAAACTTGAGATCCCTTCTTCTCATAGTGCATTTTCAAACTCGCAGATAAATTTAACGTTTATTATGAATTGCTTTCAAGGAACCGGCACGGCAATTCTTTTTAGGAGTGAGATGGGGTGAAAATCGTTTTAAATCTGTCCACGTGGTATGTGGATGGCCCCTAAGATTTACGTAGTTTTCTTTCTATACTTTTTTTTTGGCTCACAGTCTATATTTTTTCTGGAAAGACGAAATTACTGTCTACATTTTTTGCGGCAACCGTTGTAGCTCTGATTTTTTTTCTTTATTTAAGAAAATTCTGACCTTTTTTTCTCATTTCATTATGATCAGACAACCATCAATTTTTTAGCAAACTTTTTGTAGTTTTGATAAATAAAAAAAGATTTAAAAAAAAAACAGACTTTAAAAAAAATATTTACATTTTTTTTTCTTTTTTTTTTTGTAGAAATACGCAATGGGGTCCTAAAGTTTTAAACGGTTTGATTTTTATATATCAGCTGGAAGAGTGCAACTTTCTGAGCAAAACGTGATTTTTAAAAAATGTTTATCATTTTCCTTCGATTTTTAAATGAAGGATAAAAATCTGCTCGAAATGCCTTAAATGACAGTTCTCTCATATACCGCACATGGGCGAAACGTCATCTAAGACCATTCGAGAATTTTTTTTATTCTTCATTTAAAAATCGAAGGAAAACGATAAACGTTTTTTGAAAATCACGTTTTGCTCAGGAAACGCGGCTTTTTCAAATGATATTTAAAAACCGGTATAGCTTTAGGACCCAATAAACCTATTAATTTGATCATGAAAATCAGTATATTTTAAAATAAATAGCTCACAACTATTTTTTCTTTATAAATCCAAAGTGTGGTTTTTATTTTAGGCAAAAATGTATGTTTATCAAAAATAATGTGTTATGTGTTAAATGTTTTGCGAGGGTTGATAGCAAATAGTGAAAACCAAACGTATTTGTAATAAACTTCTGATCTAACTCCTAAATCTAATCCAACTTTAGAGAGAGTATGAAAGAGTAAGAGAGTAAGTAAGAGAAAGAGAGAGTAAGAAAGAGAGAGAGAGAGAGAGTAAAAAAGAGAGAGCGAGTAAGAAAGAGTAAGAAAGAGAGAAAGAGAGAGAGAGAAAGAAAGAGAGAGAGGAGGAAAGAGAGAGAGAGTAAGAAAGAAAGAGAGAAAGAGAGAGAGAGAAAGAAAGAGAGAGAGGAGGAAAGAGAGAGAGAGAAAGAGAGAGAGAGAAAGAAAGAAAAAGAGAGAGAGATAGCTGACGATTTTATATAATAATTACACTGGTCAACACAGGTGTGGTCTTAAAGTTCAAACTAGAAAAAAAAGAAAGATTATGAATTTTTAGCCATTGCTGTGAATTTTGGTGCCCCCAGCTACCAACATTTTTTCAGAGATTTACATGAGTTTTCTAATAAACATAACATTGAAGCGACGGACCCGGTGAGTTATTACTATACGAACACTCACGTAAATAAACCCGTTTTGGTAATGGCTAGGAGCACCAAAATTTACAGGAATGGTTAAAAAGCTTTAATTTTTCTAGAGCATCTATTTCGAGCTTTAAAGCAACATTTGTTCGCTTTTGTCCACCAGTGTATCATGCTGTTTAACTTAAAAAATGTGTATAACTTTCTCAACATATCTTTTGACTTTTTAGAAAAATTTTATGATGGAAAAGATAAGTAATGTGGCAAATACGGTCAATGGGTAAAATACATGCTACGAAATTGTCAAGAGTATCAATTGGAGCTTCAACGTCAAATTGATGGAACCTTTTCTAAAAGTCAGTCACGAGGAATTCCATGAAACGTTGTGAAGCCGCTGCGCTGCTCAACAGTTCACCGGAGATCAAAGAAAACATCACTTCTGTTGCAAGTAATCAGTTTTCTATATATTCATGTATTTTATACCCTTTTTACCTGTTGATCTGTTTTTAGTTGCTGAATGTATGACTGATGATACGGGAAGAGAGAACGGAACAGCACAAGAAAACAGCGACACAGAAGAGGAGAGCGATCGTGTTGAATATTGAGTATCGTAGTTCTAAGTTATCTTCAGTTATTTGTTTATTCGATACCAAGCTATCTGTAATTCGTTAATCTAGATGTAATTAAAGACTAGAACCTGGGCAAAAAAGGTTCAACACCATGTATTCCTGTTGAATGTAAGAAATGAAATGTTTATGTTTTAATAAACCACTCTTTCGGGACTTTTTTCATTGCACATTGTATATTTTTTCTTAATATTAGTTTACATTTAGCTAACTAAATGTTCGCTTAAATTATTATTACCATTAGAGCAGCCTTTGGTTTACTAATAAACAAGATCATTACCCAACAGTCACGTGAGTTGAGTACCAGCTTATTAATCTTTTGTTTTACCGAAATCCGTCTATTAATAGCTTAATAAGCTATAAAATTACAAAACTCTTTGCAAGCAATTTTAAAAAAAACTTTATACACTGTAATAAACCAACCATACGACGCGTTTAGAAGGATGTTTCACAAAACTAGTGATCTAACGTTCGCGTCTAGAAGAACTTAAGAATTGCATGTAGAAAGATTTCAAACGCATGTATGCAGCACTTGAACAACACTTGCAGAATAACAGTTGCCGGGTTGCCGTTTGATACGTTCAAATAGTTTTTATTAAGCGATAACGCCACTGATGAATGGAGCCCTTTAAAGCGCCGTTACGCAGCACATATATGTTAGTGTTGCTGGTAATCTTTTGCAAACGCTTAAACAACTTCTGTTAAGCTAGAGTTCCATTGTTGGATAAGTACATAAGCAAAGAATACTGGCAACGTTTGTACAACAAATAATTCAACGTGTTGTTTATTCAGCACCGGTTGCTTCTACACTGCTTTTGTTCGACATATGCTTTCATAACGGTTTCCAAATTGTTCCTTGGGAAACCAAGGAGGACGCTTCAAAATCATTTTCAGAATTTTATTCTGAATCCTTTGGAGCGTTTCCTTCCTTATTGAACAGTAACTTGACCAGATCGGTAAAGCATAAAGCATTGCTGGTTTAAAAATTTGTTTGTAAATCAAAAGCTTGTTTTTTAAACATAATTTAGAATTCCTGTTACTCAATGGGCTCTTTTAAAATAAGTTTTTTATCGTAAATTAGTCCCAAGTATTTAACCTTGTCAGACCAACTTAAAATAACCCCATTCATCATGACAACGTGATTATTGCTTGGCTTGAGGAAAGAAGCCCTAGTCTTATGCGGAAAAATTATCATTTGAGTTTTAGAAGCACTGGGAGAGATTTTCCACTTTTGCAAGTGAGAAGAAAAAATATCTGAACTTTTCTGCAATCGACTGCATATGACACGAAGACTTTTTCCTTTTACGGAAATGCTTGTGTCATCGCAGAAAATGACTTTGTGCATCATGGAGGCAAACCAGGAAGATCTGAAGTGAATATGTTGTACAGGACTGGGCCCAAGACTGAACCTTGAGACACACCTGCTCTGACAGGAAATCTATCAGATTTTGAATTCTGATAGACAACCTGCAGTGTTCGATCAGTAAGATAATTGTTCAAAATTTTAATTGGGAAAATTCGAAAATTAAAAGTTTACAATTTCGCAATCAAGCCTTTATGCCAAACACTGTCGAATGCTTATTCTGTGTCTAAAAGAGCAGCTCCAGTGGAATAACCTTCAGATTTGTTAGCTCGTATCATATTAGTAACTCTGAGCAATTGATGAGTAGTGGAATGCCCATAGCGAAAGCCAAACTGTTCGTCTGCAAAAATTGATTTTTCGTTGATGTGTGACATCATCCTGTTAAGAATAATTCTCTCAAACAGTTTACTTATTAAAGAAAGCAAACTGATTGGTCGATAACTTGAAACCTCAGCTGGATTCTTATCCGGCTTTAAAATTAGAGTTATTTTTGCATTTTTCCATAATTTGGTAAAATATGCAACATTGAAGCAGCTATTGAAAATTTTTACTGAAAATTCCATTGTGCTCTCAGAAAGATGTTTGATTCATATGTTAAAGATTCTATCGTCACCAGGAGCTTTCATATTTTTGAAATTTTTATTAATTGATTTAATTCCATTCAAGTTAGTTTCAATTGTTTATTTGTAGGTAAAAAAATCTGGGAAGAAATTTAATCAAATTGACGTGTGACTTCATTTTCAATTGGACTCACAAAATTCAAATTTGCATTATGAACACTCTCAAACTGCTGAGCAAGTCTTTGAGCCTTTTGTTCATTGGATACGTTCACCATCTTTTAAAACTAAAATAGGCTTTGAAAGTTTTGCCTTTGTCCTAGAAAGGTATAGCAATCACTGGAAAAACCATAGGTATAAAAGTGGTCCCAATGGCCGAATGTCATATACCACTCGACCCCTTTCGATGAACTGAGCAGTTCAATTAGCAGTTTCAATTAGACAAAAACGCACAAACACACATACAAACACACACACACATACACACACAAACACATGCATAAAGACTTACATTTACGCTAAGGTGGGAAATCGTTACATGGAAAAATGCAAACTTGACAGCACAGAGCCAGGACAAAGTTTTTTTTTTTGGTTCAGTTTAAGCCCCCAGACAATGCTGAACCTGCCGGATATGGATTACTCGTGCCTTTGATTGGTGCATTGCATATGCATGTACATGAATTTGTATGAAAATTAGTATAGGAATACTTTTTCGCATGTTTCTTCCTAAAGGGCTATCGATCAATCCACTTCCGGTAGTGTAAGGATTGTTTGGGTCCCCAAATAGAACCATAAAAACGTTCTGCCAAATCGATTGAGTTTACCCACCGTAATATACACACACGTTTTGATTATTTTATCTGATGCGGATATCCACTAGTAGGGGGAAAGGACACGGTGACTTTAGACCTTCCTGAGGCTGAGTGTTTGTAAAAATATTTAATGTACAATACAAGACTTCAATCCCCCTTTTCCCTTTTCCCCTTTCCATGGAATATTTGTCGAATTAAACGACTTAACCTAGGCAAACAGACAGTAATTAGACAGTTGAATAAAACGACTTAACATAGACAATTGCATCTTGTATGGAGTGACGCCAGTTTTTGCAACCAATTGGCAGTTACGCCAAAACGTTTTTCCAATATTTCTCAAAAGTTTCAGAACGAAATAGTTTTCTTTTCGTTTGTAGTGTATGTATCTCGGGAAAGGGAGCTGAATCAATGAAAAAGTGCATTTTGGTCATTTTGGCTCTCACGTCAACTATGTAAACAGGGGCAGTATAGTCACTGTATTTTACTAGTCTGGCGGAGTGGGGAACCATGCAACTGGCAACCCACTTTTTCACATTAAAATCCTGACACCACTGGATATAATTCATGTTGCATATGACTTCTTTGAAAGTGAACATTTGATGTGAAAATGAAGTGCGTTTATAACAAATGTAACAGCAATTGGCGAAGGACAAAGAAACAAACAAGTTTACTCTGGTTTCTAAGGAATGCGGAGATTAGAAGGAAATGGCTAAAATTTTGTGAGTTACCTGATAATTCATTTATTCGTTGAAAGAGAAAATTATAAAAAAAATCATTTCATGTACCGTCTTTTGAAACTTTTCCAGCAATGATTTAGTGCAGTTATGTTGGAAAAAAAATATTGAAAACAATTTACTATTTGAGTGTTTTCGTTTATCGCGTCTTCTGAAAATTTACTCAATGGCGCATGTACCACTTTTGCTCACAACGGCTCATTTGTTACCCTCAAAAATATCCACATGCCAATTTTGGTTCCATTTACTTGGTTAATTTTCGAGATGTGCAGAAATTTGTGTTTGATTTGTATGGGACCCCTCCTTTTCAGAAGAGGGAGGGGTCTCGAACTATCTTAGTCACCTTTCTCGGCTCTTAAAACCCCTATATACAAAATTTCACAACGATCGGTTCAGTAGTTTCCAGGACTATAGAGATCAGACAGACAGACAGAGAGAGCTGCATTTTTATATGTTTAAATGGCACATGCCAAATGATAGAGTGTGTCACTTATTCTCAATGCTAAATCTAATAAATTTGTAAAAAAAACTTATGCCTTCGAAGTTGAAAAAAATTGTGAACATTTGCTAATGCGTATTCTATATTTCACATCGCTACAATAATGTGTTACAACTCGCATAAATATAAACATAGTATCTGGATTGAGAGCTATTAGCACAACAGTAATTATTTTCGTGTGTGTGTGAAGATAATATTCGTCTGTCTGTGGTAAGTTTCATGTTTTCGCAATATAATTTTACTGCAAGTAATCCCTGCCTAATCACGAAAATGAAACTAATAGCAATTAGTAGGCATCATTTTTACAAACTCGCTACACTGCTTCGACGTGCGTCGTTTAGTTTACTCAACTCGCTGCCTTTTTAACTAAATCAAATAAAAGTTGATGAGATAATATTGTCATACCACCGAATCGGAATCATCCGACACAATATTTTATTTTCGTTTGCAGGTTATGTCGGAGACTAGTGCCACGTACTTATTCAACAGAAATAAAAAATAGTGCAAGCTGTTTATACAAAACCATGATATTTTGTTTAGTACACGTTAATGTAGCAATAGTATTCTACAATTAAATTAAAGAGACAGAGTAAATTAAAACGAACTTCTGAGCTGATGCGAATCAAGTAACCAATGCACAGCGATCTGGGACACATAGTATGGTCACATGGTAACCTGTTTAGCGATGATATCTATAACTATTTGTTGACAGTGGAATGATTATTGTACATTTATATCGCATCTGTAGTACTATATGGACAACTCTAACCCAAGCGTTTTGCTGTATTTACAATATACATAATCTTTCTGAAGCTTGGATATACATGATAATTTTTGTTTTAGATATATATATATATATATATATATATATATATATATATATATATATATATATATATATATATATATATATATATATATATATATATATATATATATATATATATATATATATATATATATATATATATATATATATATATATATATATATATATATATCTTGTTTCTCCCTAAATTTCTCTCTTCATGGCCAAAAGATTAACGGATTTCTGCAATACTCTGAATTTTATTTTAGTATATATCTATTAAAATTATGACAACAGTTGATCTATGTTTTTTTTTTTCAATCGTAATAGAAAAGCGTCTGCATACGCAAATAATTAGGAGATATTTTTAAATTCATGATATTGTCTCTGCTATATTGATTTTCGCACACAATAATTAATTGTAAATTAGGATAATTTTCCTACGCAAAAATACAACTTATCACAAAATAAATGTAAATTCCTAGCGAGTTTTACAATTAACAAATTAATTACAAGAAACATTGCTATATGCACTCAGTATGTAGGTTCTATGTGCTTCGCAGTCAATTGAATATATGTTCAACTTCTTCTAATAACAGTAATAGTTTTGCTCTGCTTTGTCACATCATGTTTATAGGTATGTTATATTATGTTAATACTTGAAATAATTCCAGTATACCAAATTCATCTGCCTGTGAACTAGATATACATCTATTATTTTTTCAGCATTAAATATTATATGGTAAATATATTAACTTTAAGAGTCAGCGTGAAAGGTCTACAGTATCTCCTATTTTGTAATTACAATGGATTATAGTATTATTGCAGTGAGAAAGATTCCTTTTAAGCTTTTGTTGTCAACAGATTTGTTCTTAGAGCACCCCGAAAGGATCCAACTGAACATTTTTGTTTGGCAACGGTTGTGTATGTGACTGCTGTTGCTGCGAAGGTATCAGTACAGGTTGGCCATGAATTGCAGTCTGCTGAGGCTGTTGCATATGCATCATACCAGCGTTCATCGGAATTGCACTGGGCATCTGAGTTCCTCCTGGTACCGTAGGCCCACCAACCATTGGTCTCATTTGCGGTATACCTTGCTAAAATGTAAAACGGAAAATGATAATTAGCCAAATTTTTAAAAGTACCAATATTGTCCACCCCGGTGATGAAAAATTACTTTTAAAAGGTGAATAATCATTAGTAAACACACATTAACTATGCTATCAGTTGTTCTTATATATAATACAAATTTACTAAATACTAACACTTTGTTAGATTAACGATCTAAAATCTTAAAAAAAAAACATCAGAAATTAAGATATTGGTAAAATAGAATCAATTAGCCTGTAAAAAGCAATAATTAATAGAGAAACAACTTGTCTATAAATAAACATTTTGCAAGTTTTGATGTTAAACAATAAAAACTATCTAATATTATTAATGTTCAGGAACATATCCGTATACATTGAATAAAAATATTTTCTGAGAAAATATTTATATAGAGGTTAAAATTCCTCATTTAATTTTTATTCAGGGTGGCGAAACTGTTTTCAAATTAGTATTTTGCTACAAATCTGAATGCATTGCTACTCAAGAATAAATTGTTAAAGGGGAGTTACATAATATGGTTAAACTATATAATAAACGTTGTTTGGCGGCAAAAGTTGAGAATCAATTGAACAATATGAAAAAAGATAGCTAAGTAAATAATAGTTCTACGTTTTTTATTGTCACCCTTTATGACGAGGACGCAAAAAAGTGCAAGTTTTAAACTAACCATCGGGGACTTAAGTATTTGGAATTATGAATTTGTAGTATGAATAAAAGAGTATATCAGCATTCTAGTTATTCAAGTAAAATAAACACGCATGTGATTCGTTTCCAAAACCATAGAAAAATTAAAACTTAATACATAAATGCCATGCACCCAGAAGTGTCATTATTTCGTACATTCGATTACACTTATTAAAAAAAATTGAGTGGTAGACCGCGTTCTGTAAGACTACAAAACGAAACGCGCCAATCACATAGAAAATGTATGGAAATATTCGAACATGAATTTTCTCTCGATTTTCACCAAGTAGTTAGAAAATAGTTGTAAGAATCAACATATCATAACAATTCTGTATATTTGAGCTAACCAACGACACATTGATTATTACGTTCCGTAGAGTTGTAGAGTTGGCTTTGCTTTGCAGAGTTGTATGAAAATTATTTGGAAACTTTTCCTGTCAACGTTTATGCTAATTTCAGTTTCCTCAGTATATGTCCCAAATTAGATGTAGTCCTACGACAAAATACCAAAATCAAACAACTGGAAACTGGAACACGTAACAACATTTGTGATATAAATCCAAAACGTATTAAATAAATGAACGAAATCGTTAATTTGTTCAACCAAGCGAAGAACATCAAACTTAGAAACTTTTTTGCTCAATGTTAATAAAATACCAACAAGAACGATTAGGAGAGAAAAAAACAAGTATCAAAACGAAAACCACTTACCTGTATCATATACGACGACACTACAGGATAGGAAGAGTGTACAAGTGGATGAATAGTGCTAGGGGCAGGAGTAACTGTCATACCTTGCGCCTTTCGGAATAGGTTCGATTTACCCACAGGGTTTTTACAATGTATTTGGTTGAGTATAATACAACAGAAATTATCAACCGATAAGAGAAAACGAAATAAAATAGAACAAAGAAATAAAAATTAGAAACTAAGCAGAATTAATCTACTATTAGCTCAATACCACCTAAACTAACGAATGAAAAGAATTAAGTCAAATGACAAAAGTAAAAAACAGACAATAACAAATACATTATTTACATAAGTAATTCTTCACATTCCCGTAATAGTGCAAAAACACTCTTCTTACTTACCATTGGTTTATAGCCCATTTGATTTGTTGCTGGCTGTGGCTGGGGGGACCATCCAGCAGAGCCAGGTTTAGCGGTATTTTTTGGTGAGTTCCATTGTACATTTCTTTAAAATAAAAGTAAAACAGTGTGTTGTTAGAATGATAAAGGAACAATCGAAGTATGGATAAAGTCACGTAACAAAATTCATTATTGTAGGACCTGTGACAATAAACTTCAAGCAAATGCAAAAAGATTTATTTTTATGTGATTATGAGATACGAAAAATGTTAGAAGGATAAATTAAAGCTTCCCCATTAGTGGTGTAACCAGAGGGGTTCTCGAATTGACCATTAACTGAATAATGCAGTAATTGGTTTAAACAGAACCTGATTTGCACCGTATGCGATATCGCTAATGATAGAAGATGATTTAGTTTACTTTCTCTAAACCAACCTCTTTCTTTATTATTCTCAAAATTCAAGTTTATTGACGTGGGACTACGTCTTTGTTTTCTATACTGGTATGCATTCTGTAAAATTGGAAATGAAACTGGCAAATGTTGCGTCAGATTTCAAACGATAATAACATCATAACCACATGATGGATAACAATAACCAATATGTTGTTGAATAGATAAAATGTTCAACAATTTTGTAATACACTAGTCATCTTTATTTTTCATTGCAAAGCGGTAAAAATCGATAAAAAGTGTCAAGGACAAACTTACGCGAACAATGACCTAATGACATGCGAGCATTCCTAGTACAGACTACATAAATAGACACCAACAATTCCCTGTTATATTCTCTGTATCAATATCCAAAAAAATGACAGAGTCTCTTCGTCACAATAGGTCAATTTATGTTTGCTTCCATGAACTAATTTGATGTCTCGAAGGTGAAAGTTTTTCGAAAAGTTTCTAAATGTGCTGTTAGAGCGTTATAGAAACTGATGTCTTAAAAGAAAACATCCTGGTGAAGGCACCAGTAACGTCGAGTATATGTGGAGCAGAGCGCCGCTTGTTTCTCGTCGTCTATCATTGCAGCGGGCACGACTTCTATTCGCGTGTAATTGAAACTGCAATGCTGCT
This sequence comes from Wyeomyia smithii, assembly GCF_029784165.1. Classification (NCBI taxonomy): domain Eukaryota; kingdom Metazoa; phylum Arthropoda; class Insecta; order Diptera; family Culicidae; genus Wyeomyia; species Wyeomyia smithii. The sequence continues at coordinate 164,773,148 of NC_073695.1, read as the reverse complement.
ACTTGATGTTGCTTGAAAGTTTATCTCATAAATATGATAACCATACAAAAACTATAAATTACTTAACAAGAATTTAACATTTTTGCAACTGTTATAAGTTATTTTTAACTATTTTTATCTTCGATATTGACTAAATAATCGTGAAAGTTCCGAAAAATACTAATTTATAAAAGAGTAAGAGCCGGCGAGTGCTTGTTAATTTTTTGATAATTTAATAGGATCTTCCAGAATCTTTTTTTTTACATTTCAACATTGTTAGAGATATATATATATATATATATATATATATATATATATATATATATATATATATATATATATATATATATATATATATATATATATATATATATATATATATATATATATATATATATATATATATATATAAATATATATCTATATATATATATATATATATCTACTATATAAAAATGGAATTCCGTAACGTTTGATCTTATTGATATTATTCCCTCCGTCTCTGTGGTGTACAGTAATCATCATCATTTAAAATCGTTCTAAATCAGAAAAATAAGCGGTGACATGTAGGTTTTTTAACCGGAAAATGTTCGCTGATGTTCAGGAAAGACATTTGGAGAAAAATAATTAGTATCTGATTACTACAATTTGAGATATTATTCACAAAACTACGTGAAACATGCAAAATTATGACTTTTCATGCTGAATTTGCCTCTAAATCAAAATTCAAAGCGATGACATGTGATTCCTATTTCATTGAAATGTTTGTTAATGTTCAGGAAAGACATTTGAGGAAAAATAATTAGTATCTGATTACTACAATTTAAAATATTATTCACAAAACTACGTGAAACATGCAAAAATATTACTTTTCAAGCTGAATTTGCCTCTAAATCGAAATTCAAAGCGATGACATGTGATTTTTTTTTTCATTAAAATGTTTGTTACGTTCAGGAAAGACATTCGAGGAAAAATAATTAGTATCTGATTACTAAAACTTGAGATATTATTCACAAAACTACGTAAAACATGCAAAAATATGACTTTTCAAGCTGAATTTGCCTCTAAATCGAAATTCAAAGCGATGACATGTGATTCTTTTTTCATTAAAATGTTTGTTACGTTCAGGAAAGACATTCGAGGAAAAATAATTAGTATCTGATTACTAATACTTGAGATATTATTCACAAAACTACGTCAAACATGCAAAATTACCGAATTTACCTCTAAATCAAAATTCGAAATCGATGAGCGATGACATGAGATTCTTTTTTCATTAAAATGTTTGTTAATGTTCAGGAAAGACATTTGAGGAAGAATAATTAATAGCTGATTACTAAAATTTGAGATATTATTCACATAACTACGTAAAACATGCAAAATTGTGACTTTTTGTGCTAAATTTACCTCTAAACCAAAATTCAAAGCGATGACATGAGATCCTTTTTTCATTAAAATGTTTGTTAATGTTTAGGAAAGACATTTGAGAAAAAATAACACGTATCTTATTGCTAAAAGTTGACATATTACTCAAAAAATTACATATGTTCGAAGCATTTTTGAAGATGATTTTCTGCATGCAAAGAAACACCTTAAAATACTCCCTTTGATTTTTTTTGAAAAACATATAATGCAGGTAAAACTTTGACTTTTTAAGCATAAGCTCAAATCGCATCTAAATCAATATTCAAAACATGTGATTTCAATAAATTGTTCCAAATATTTTTTTGCAGAAAAATCCATGTTTTGAATCAGTGCGAGCCGAGCATAAAAAAAATTACATTTCTGAAGTACACTAAGGTCGCTTTATACACGGTTTTTTTTACGCGGGTTTTTTTACGCAGATTCCGGAATTCACACGGATTCCGGAATTTATGCGTTTTTTTTACGCGGATTCCGGAATTTACGCGGTTTTTTTACGCGTTTTTTTACGCGGTTTTTTTACGCGGCACGTATCCCCCGCGTAAAAAGCGACTTTAGTGTATTCGTAGATTTGTGAACAGGAACACATTACGGTATTTGATTTACTTTTTTAACTTCACCCAAACTAGATCTTGGAACATTTAGCTGGAGAAAAGGTTTCATTTCATTGGTTTGAACATAGATTAAGAGGCGTCTTAAGCATTGAAAGTCATTTTTTATTTTCTACATAGTTTTGTGGATTAAAGCACAATTGTTAGTTATCAGAAAACCCTTACTTCTTCTCAGACGTGTTCCTTTGACACCAACAAACATTTTCGTTTTGAAAAAAATCTTAAGCATCTCTTTAGATTTCATTATAGAAGAGAAATAATTAATAGTTAATTTCCTAAAAAAAGGTTAACTGTTAACGATTGTCAAATAGCCCGAATATCACCCAGTATAGGTATATTGGAAACTGGGAAGACTAAACACAACATTTTCCAAAACGGCGGCTTCCGGCTTCAGAAAAATAACCTAAAGTGGTATTTGGCTTCAGAAAAATAACCTAAAGTGGTACTCCATACGTCGTTTGGTAATCCGATATGGCGACTTCCAGTTTATGTGTGTTCTGTTCTCAAAATATTGAAGTATTTAAAGTGATGATGAAAGTATAAGATGTGAATTTTTTTTTAAGTAAGTTGTGCTAAAGCAGTAATGAATTATAAAAAATGATTCTTGAATTTAAAACCTTTGATCCCGAGCATCGCCGGGAACGTTTATCTAGTATATATATATATATATATATATATATATATATATATATATATATATATATATATATATATATATATATATATATATATATATATATATATATATATATATAAATATATATATATATATATATATATATATATATATATATATGTATATATATATATATATATATATATATATATATATATATATATATATATATATATATATATATATATATATATATATATATATATACATATATATATATATATATATATATATATATATATATATATATATATATATATATATATATATATATATATATATGTATATATATATATATATATATATATATATATATATATATATATATATATATATATATATATATATATATATATATATATATATATATATATATATATATATATATATATATATATATATATATATATATATATATATATATATATATATATATATATATATATATATATATATATATATATATATATTATTTTATTATATTATATTTTTTTATTTTTAACTTTACAAATAAAACAATATAGGGTGTGGGACTACTTCGGCAGGGGTTTTCTTCGTCATATATTTTTCAATAGAATGAAGCAAAAATTATGACGAAGAAAACCCCTGACGAACTAGTCCCATACCCTACTTATATCAGCTGTCTTCGTAGCACAGTGAATGTAATTGTTGGCAAATGAAACAAACTTGTGAAACAAAAAACAAAAATGAATCTTTTTAAACTTTAACTTCTTTGTAATTGTTAAATGTTTTTTGCTCAAAAAAAAAACATCACAGACACAACATCGCCAAGTGTGAATGAAGTTCTTTCGAGTGTACTTAAATATAGTTCTGAAAAAAGGCTGAGGCTGAGGGGAGGCTGAGAATTAAAATATGTAAATCACTGATCAAACGAATTTATTGTGTCTGTAATTACAGTATTTACAGTGTTTGGTCCCACGTCACCATTTCACACAACCCTAGTGCTGTATACCTTGTAGTATTTTTTGTCAAAGTCCCCCACTTCACAACCAACTGTTAAAAGTGTCCTACTGACAGTCAGGGGAACATACGATGAGTGGCCTGTAAGACTAGTATAATGTCTCGATACCAACTGAAAGTTGCTCACGCTGAATCGTTTTGTTCATTTCTAATTGTCCTTTGAATGTTTGTAAATTTTTTTTTAGGAAAGCTGGCAGCACGTCTATTGTCAGCACGTGTGAATTCTCTGCTTAGTAAAAGTTTACATTTCAAATGTTTTTCCATCATTTTTATTGCTGAAACTAATGTGATTGGTGTGAGTATTGCTGCAGGCTGTAGGAGCGCTCGAATATGCAATAATTTCAATGGATTCAGTAACATAGGTACAAATTTTTGTTTCGATTTTGTTATGTATTGATATTCACAAAACTACAGAGGCATCACATCTCTCTGTGATGCTCCAAGATAATGGAAATAACGCACTGCAACAATTTTTTTGCCTTGGCTCCTATGTATGATTTTTTGATGAAGTTTAATGCGAAAATAAATTTCCCTGAGTTTGAACATATTTCAACTTAAGGGGCAACAATGGCACCATTTTGAATATTTGAGAAACCGGTAATTTTTGTGGTTTTTTCGACGCCATTTTGTTTTGAGGCCAAATATCAAAATTCTAAGAGTTTGTCCACATATTAGCATCCTTTTACCCATCTTTTGAAGAAAAAAAAAACAGATCTTAAATCGGACAAAAACTGAGCTCAAAACGGTGATTCTACAAAACCGGTTTTGGCATAGTTTTAGTATATTTCACAAAGCAAAATAATATCGAATATTTCTGAGTATTACTGGTGATTCGCTAATATCTTAAAGTGGTAGTCAAATTATATCTTATTTTGAGTAAAAAGAGCCTCAGAAATCGAATGGTAGGTGTCTGAACAACGTAAAATGTCAGCGAAATGTCGATTTTGCCCCAATTCCCCTACAATACTAAAATAGGTTTATCTGCTGACATTTTACGAAGATCAGACACCTACCATTCGATTTCTGAGACTTTTTTACTCAAAATAAGATATAGATATAAGACTACCACTTCAAGATACTAGCGAATTACCATTAATGCTCAAAAATAATCGATATTATTTTGCTTTGTGAAAAATATACTAAAACTACGCCAAACCCGGTTTCGTAGAATCACCGTTTTCATCAATCTGACACCGAGATACCCATATTGGGAGATATTTAGTTATTTTGGATGTTTTCCAGAAACTAAAAGTGGTCATCTTTAAAATCAAAATGGTGTCCAGGGTCAATGTTTTACTTTCTATGCATCATCTCGATTACGGAAATATCCATGTTGAGTATTATTCGGTCATTTTCGACTGTTTCATTTAGCAATTCAAAATGGTGCCTGAGGTCAATTGTTTGCTCATTGCATCATTCTGGTTCCAGAGATACTCATATTGGATGGTATTTGGTTATTTTAGCCTGTTTTTCACAAACCGGAAGTCGCCATCTTGGATTTCAAAATGGTAGTTAAGATAATTTCTAGCCTCTGAGCGTCATTCTGGTTGAAGAAACACCCATATTGGGTGTTATTCGATCATTTTCGGCTGTTTCCCAGGAACCGGAAGCCGCCAGCCTAGAATCTAAAATGGGGTCTGTGATTGATTTCAGCTGCTGTGTATCATTCTAGATCCGGAGATACTCATGTTAGACGGAAATCGGCCATTTTTGGCTGTTTTCCAGAAACCAGAAATTGCCATCCTACAATTCATAATGGTGTCTGAGGTCAATTTCTAGCTTCTTGCAACATTCTGGCTCCGGAAACACTCATATTGGGTGGTATTTGGTCACTTGGCTGTTTTTCAGAAACCGGATGTTGCCATCTTACAATCCAACATGTTGCCTGAGTTCGATTATGGAACATATTTCTTACCACTAAAAACATTTACCTACCAAACCATGGTTCTATTTAGTTGATTATTTGCGAGACGTACAGAAATTTGTGCAGAAACATGTGCTTCCAGAAGAGGGAGGGGCGTCGAACCATTATGGACATATTTGTTACCTCTAAAAACATTCACATACCAAATTCGGTTGTATTTTCTTGATTGGTTCTTGAGCTGTGCGTTTCAAATTTGTTTCATTTATATGCATATTTACCATTATGGACATATTTGTTACCTCTAAAAACATTCACATACCAAATTCGGTTGTATTTTCTTGATTGGTTCTTGAGCTGTGCGTTTCAAATTTGTTTCATTTATATGCATATTTACCATTATGCACATATTTGTTACCTCTGAAAACATTCACCAGCCAAATTTGGTTCCATTTAGTTGGTTAGTTCTCGAGAATTGCAGAAATTTGTGTTTCATTTGTATGGCACCCCTCCCTTCTAAAATAAGGAGGGGTGTTAAAACATTATGGACATATTTTCTACCACTAAAAACATTTACCTCCCAAATTTGGTTCCATTTAGTTGATTAGTTCTCTAGATGTGCAGAAATTTGTGTTTCATTTGTATGGAACCCCTCTCTTTCAGAAAAAGGAGGGGTTCCAAACTATCATAGGAACCTTTATCGGCACCACAATCCCCTACATACAAATTTTCACGTCGATCGGTTCGGTAGTTTTTGAGCCTATATGGATCAGAAAGGCTGGGTCTGACCGCTAGGTGGATTAATTTAGGTTTTTTGAGTAAAAATTGTATCTTGTTTCATCTTTAAGAGTTCTTTAAGAGGGAGTGAAATTGATAGCAACATGATATGACAGAATTTAAAAAACATTAGAAGCAATGTAGAGGCAAAAGAGCCAATAATGGATAAAGCAATTATTTAAAATTTTGTGAAATCTGTATTCGAGTAAAGCTGACTTAAGCGTGAGATTGTTAAATATTTTTGATTGCGACCTGGACCGAGAATACTACATATTAAGTGATTGGTGCCTTGTCATCAGGCATGTCCAAACCCACCACACCCCTGCATGTGTGTTTTAGGCGATGCCACGGAGGACATTTTCATTGCCCTTCAATGCTTATACAAAACGGAAATCCACAGTGTTCTAAATAAAACAGCCCTTCAGAAGCCTCGGCAAACACAGGCCCGAGTGTTCCCGATTTCGTGAGCCCTCGGAAGCCCGCTTGCTAACACGTGTTTTCTCAGAGGCATCATGTTTACAAAAGAACATATGAAAAACATATTGCAGGTGATTGTATGCGATGACTACCGTCAAGCTTTCCGAAATTATACACGCAAAGTTTTTCCTTATTACTTTAGAAGCAATAGCGCAAAATTTGCTTTCAGGTAACAAATCCATTACTTAAAAGGCAATAAAATTCTTCCCCAGTCCAGTAACAACCCATACTGTCATATATTTAGCACGTGTTACGGGAGTACGACTATCTAACAATGGTCGTTTCAACCACATGCAAAATTTTATCGGTCGAAAAATGCTCCCTTTCCGTCTCAAGTCAAAAAAAAATCACACACAGTCGCATATGTTGCACATGTTAAGCTTCTGTTAGGCTGAACGCTAACACGAGCGATGGGGCGAGATTCTTGCCGTAGGTAAATAAACAGCCGTGAATATAGTTTCTTCAATCTCCAATTCATCCGGTGTGCGTGTATTAGTTCGCTCGTTGTATGCATACGGAGTAGCGCAAAAATATGACAAGAGCTGCCAAGCAGCATTTTCCCGTCATAGAGTATGCAAACGTTGATGATTTCAAAGACTTGAAATGCGCCTTAAAATGACATCACGATCTGTAAACTGCGTTAGGGAAAAACAAAAACATTCGCTTTCTTGCAAGCTATCTGCAGCACATAATCATTGGTTCATGGAAACTCATTTGGACCTGTTTGAAAATACAAAACTTGTGCCCATTCAGAACAATATTCGCAACTTCGGCAACTCTGGTCAGACAGTATTATATATTTCCATTTCAAGTTAACACTGGGGGACGAAACGAAAGTGTTTCTAATTAGACATTTGAGGTTGACGTTTGAGATTCTGAATATGTGTGGATGGAGGGGACAAAAATGAACCAGATCGTTGCATCAATACAAATGCAGCGAGTGAAGTCTTGCAAACACATGCATTGCGGTGCATGGCTGTATATTCTCCTGCAGAAACACATACAAGCGTGTGACCGTCATAATTTTTATTACTTTTTGTTTGTTACTTTTTGTGTATAATGCGCAATCATAAGACACAAAAAGTAATAAAAAATTGCCCTAAAGTAATAAAATGTTCCCCGTTTGCGTTGGGTGTACCATTGTCGATCTCGTCGTGGCGACCAATGCTTGTGTGTTCCCCGAAACTGCGAGCTCTCGGTTGCCTCATGTGCCGAAATTAAAAACCCTCGGCTCACGTGTTCACGAGTGGCTCTCCAGTGTTTTGTCTTTAGTTAGCGATGGAGGGTAATACGAATAGCCCTGCGTGGTGTGTTTGTTAGCGGATGGGCCCCACGCGCTTTGGTGTGCTGTGTTTTCCCCATGCCTGCTTGTCATATCTGTGGTATATAATCTCCATTTGCAAAATTAATTAATTTATTAAAATTTAAAGAAAACCCGTCTAAAGCAAAATCTTAAGCGAATAAATGAGCTTTTTAAGATAAGCTTTTTCTCATTAAGAGTGACATTTTTGAAAGTTTTAGACAGTGTAATTGTCTATCTAAGAACCTAATTTGGTAAAAATCAGAGATGACCTTTTTATAAATCATTTTCTGTATCTAAATTGTTTTTTTTTTTTTTCAAGAGTCCTTTCCAAGTATTTTTTTCAATCCTTTTCAAATGCTAGTCCAGATAATATTTTGAAAAAATTAAGGAAGTATGCAAAATTGCTTAATTGCCTTGCACCCACAAAGTTTCATTGAATTCTGAGAGAGTGCTGCCAACTACTCAGTCGAACTGATGCGAAATCCTTCAATATTAAATTCTAGGTTGCTGAAAGCAAGGTTGCAAGGCTTTCCGCAGAATCCGCGCCTTGGAGTGAAAAAAACGCGCCGAATTCGCGAGAAACGCAAAATCCGCAAAAAAAAACGCAAAATCCGCGCCGACTGTAGCAACCCTGGAAGTTCAATGACCACGCATCAATGACCATTACATCGTATAATGCTCGGTGTGCCTCGTGGTGGATCTCTCGTCAGAAACTTCGCTCGTGGGTTTTTTTCCCTTACTCGCTCTATCGGATATTTGAGCGCATTATCCATCATGTCACAAAACAACGCGGTATGATATTCGAAAACCGAAACTTCGCTCGTGGGTTTTTTTTCCCTTACTCGCTCCATCGGATATTTGAGCGCATTATCCATCATGTCACAAAACAACGCGGTATGATATTTGCCACTGGTACTAGCTGTTTGCGTTCGGCGTGCGGTTCTTGCGTTTTACGAAATCAATTCATTTCTAGGTAAATTTAAAAAGTTTACGGGATGAATCGCGAAGTTTGGTGTGATACAGACTGTTAACGATTGGTAGGTTGCCGTAGATAACTAGAAACTTCAATTCTCCTGTATGCCGATACAGCGATCGTGGCGCTTCTATTTAAATCGTGTCCTGGTGGCCGGTTGCCCAGAGACCGAAAAGTAACTATATCGTGCGCGAATTTGTGTAGAAAAGATCGCTCCATCAACCTCGATGGATCCAAATCAATTCCTTTCCACTAAAACTAATTCCTCCCTTTGATATTTATGGATGATGTAGAGGATTCCTCGGTCTCTAGTAGCAACAAGTATTAAACTAACACTCCCGATATCCCTTCCTCTATTGATCTGCATAGGGCGTGGCCAGCTACGTTATTGACCAGTGAAAAGAAAGATCACCAGAAATTGTACACTGGAAAAGGCTTGCTACTCCTAGGCACCATTTTGACGGTTCTTTGTGTAATTTCAGCTGATTTTGGCGAGCAACACACGGGCGATCAAATATGCTATGAATGTTTGTTTTTTCGTTTTGTTAATAAGGATTGACTCATCATTATTGGTCTAGTACAAGTGGTGTAGAAAGAGATGTGTTGATTTCTGGGGGTGACAACTTAAAATTTGGTTTTTTTCAAGTCTCTTACTCCACAAGAAACACGCAAAACTGATTTTAAGGAGGGGTGTTCCATAAAAAACTCTATTTTGACGTTTCCAACGACAGATAGGACATCGCGTTGTATTCAGCAATTTTTTCCTTTTAAATTTTTCTACAACCTTGCTGAAGGTAACAATGTGATATATTGAAGATTAGAAAAACATTATTTTTTTATCTAACTGTTAGGTGGGTTGATCGAAAAGCCGAAAACGTCAAAAGTAGGGCCTTGTTCTATGGAACGATTTAGCTGAAGACATTGAATACATAAAATTAATTTTTTTGCAGCCAAATCTAAGACGATCACGATTTTTTTTTAGTTTAGACCACTGTGCACTGTGAGATTTTCGAATAAATTTTTCCACCAATTTTAAATGTTATGAAATATAATAATTCGCATGTGAAGAAAATGTTTTGGGAGCTATTATGAAATGGTGGTTGAAAAACTTGCTAAACAATGTGTTTCGACGTTTTTATATTACTTTTTGTACGTTACGACCTTCAAAAGGGCATTACTCAAAAATGTACCGTACGACGATTTTGAAATTTTGACCAGAGATTCAGGACGTCATAACGAATCAAATGTTGAACTCAGATCCTTTGGTGCATTTTTTTATAATAATGGTCTGCGGGAGCACCGTGACCCGTTATATAGCTGTTACATCGCTGAAGCAACACAGTATGTGCGAAATCACAGTAACGCATGCTGCCAGTCAACATTATCAGGTAGAAACCCTATTTTAAGCAGCTTCTAGCAGCCTGTTCAATAACTGCTTCAAAATTGTTTATTTTCCCAATTTTTTCAGTTGAACAGTTTGGATTTCACCATGGCCAGTCCACTATAAAGCGTTTCTATGCCAAATGATCTGAACATTAAAAATGCGTCGGAAATCCGGGTCGAATAAAGGCCAATTTTGGAAATTGCCGACTGCTCGGTTCGCCAAATAATGACTTGAATTATTCGGCCAAATAGGACGAATATGAAGCAAATAAAAAATAAATCCCTTTAGAATGTCAATTTCGCTGAATAAACTACCGGTCTGCTCTTTGTTTAGCCACCCTTTGCGAGACGAGTTCATATATGATTCTTATCGAAAAACTCCTTGCAGTTTTTTTTGCTATTTTAATCAGATTCTCATTAATTGACCATTTCAAGTTCGAATAAATTAATACTGGTGTCACACCCCTGCAGAAAGTTACGAACCTTTCATGCTAGCATCTTAATATGCTGACATTCAAATCAACCCTGCTTCCCGAGCTGTCAACTGCTGTGGCCAGCAATGACTAAAACCCTAGAGTTAAAGATTGTACGACTGTCACTGAAAATTTCCAATCGAAATGTCAAAACTCGTTCCAATCGAACATAAGAAGGTTTGACATGTCATATTTGTCTTAGTAGATGGGAAGTATTGTGATTTAACAATAACAAAATGCGAAAAATCTAGAGATGAAACTCGATGGTAACAAAAAATTTTACGATAATTTATTTTTTAAATGGTTACAAAAATCATAACGCCATAGACCTCCCTTCTATTGTCTCTGATTTTTTGCTTCTGATTAATTTTTAATTTTGTTTTTCCTCACTGTTGACAACTGGATGAGATTCTGACTCACTACGGCTGTTGAAATTTCGAACGAACATTGGGTAGCTTGTTCGGAGTGACCGTAATCAATCGACATATTATCCGATGTCTCACTTGCCACTTGAGCCACACTCTTTTACACAGGTCCCGGTAACTTTCAGTGCTTTTCCATTCTCCGAAGTATAAATCATCGAGATTAAAGTGGAACTGCAAAACATTTCTTTATTTGGATTGGTATTTTCAAAACGCCAAACTTACGCTGCAAAGACGTGTCGTTTCTGTTACTAAAAAATCTTCTGGTAATTCACATTATTGGTGGGGAATCGATAAAAGCTTATGTTTTCTAAATTTCGTGATATTCGATTTGAACAAAACAGAAAACAGCACTTCATTTTTTCATTACTATATACAGCAAAACAAATTGAAACAAAAAACTATGAAACTGCAAATCTGAGTAGTCATGTAATCATAAAAATCATGACTTTTATTTTTTGCAATGTTGTTCTAGAATGGCTGCCAGATCGACGGAAATTCTTTCAGCCAAACTTTACCTCTAGGCCTTTAGTAAAAACAATAGGAAACGAGGTCAAGCACGAACATGCTCATTTCTATATATTGTACGAAGAACAAATACTAAACGTAAGTGATTACCTATCTTATATTGAAATAATTATTATAATGAAATTGTTTAAATCTAACCTAAGCCCATTACAAAGACAGTGTTATTCTAACAATCAGATTTGCTTATTCCTAAAGGAATTTTTTAACCTACGTCAGTGGGAAAAAATATACGGTTATTAAATTGGAAATAAATTTTCTCGCTTAGGCAATAACTGACTAATGGCGTGTTGCATACTTTTGGCGATTCGATATATTTACCAAAATTAAAAAAAAAAAAACAAATCTTTTTAAATCATTAGAATATAATTATTTTGAAAAGTACTGGAATTGAATTTTTGACGTAGGACTACGTCTAACCGCACTATATAGAGATACATTCTGTGGAAACTAAAACCAAGCTGTAACGTTGAAATGAAAGATTTCAAACGTTAATACTGATGTAACCACATGATGGATCACAATAAACAATATGTCGTTGGATTGGTAAAATGATGGACAGTTTTGTGATTCTTCAGTTATCATCATCATTTCATTGTTAAACAGTGAAAATTTCATAAAAGTTTCAGGGTCGAATTTTCACGAACAATGTACCAATCACATGCGAGTACTCCTGACACAGACTTCATGAGTAGACACCAACTGCCTGCTGTGATATCGTGGCAAAAAAAAATCGACAGAATCTCCCCGTCCCAATAGGTCAACTAATGTTTGCTTCCATGAACCTAGACTCTTTTGATGTCTTGAAGGTGAAGCTTTTTCGGAAAGTTTGTAACCACGTCTACTATCAGACAATTTAACGATCTGCTGTTAGAATGTTATTAAAACTGATGTCTTGAAGGAAAACATGCTGCCACAGGCAATAGTACTGCACCGAGCAATGTATGAATAGAGCGCTGGTCACTCGTCGTCTATCAGTGCAGAAGAGCTCGATATTCATTTGTGTGCAGTCAAGCCGAGTGAAAACTACATTGCCGCTGTCGACACACAGTGCGGCGTGTTGGGTTAACGCGACCTGGAACGCAATCGAATTGCCGTTTGAATTGTCTTCTTCTTCTTCTTGTTTCGTTTAGTAGCAAATATCAGAGTTCAATATGATTAGAGGCAGATAGCAGGGTATATAAATTTGGTGCATTGTACAGATAAAATGCGTTGTTTATTTTTGAATTCTACACTCTGTTTTTCTCAGATTTAATAAAAAACTAAATATAGGGTACTTAAGAGACAATAGAAAACCAAAATGCTCCATACAGATTTTTGAACAGGTAGTTAAACGAGCTGTACTGATGATTATATTTTACTAGCTAAATGAATTTGGTTCAATATGACAATCCTAGTTGCATCCCGCGTTGGCCGTATAGAGGAAGACCAAAATCATTTCACATTGATATTAAAAAAGCGACATTTGTATTTGTATTTTTCAATTAAATTTTTTTCTGCAATAAAATCTACAAGAAAATATTACTTTCTAAGCCTTATTTTTAATTGAACAACACTATGCAAACAATATTTACTAAGGCTTGTGCATCACTCTAGCCCGGTTTATTTATGAAGATAACAGACATATTATGACTTCCAAATATCTTCGTTGTTCTTTGGTATCTTGAAACTGATTAAATTTTTTTCTGATTGAATTTGCATACTGATGAAATGTTAAAATTGACCTGAATTGAATGTTAACATGTTCATAAAATTCAATGTCAATTTTAAATTTTCTGTAAATATGCATTTTCTACTAAAAACTGTAATTCGTTATCGCCGTTTTTCCACGAGCCTTAGTAGCAGAAATGGCCACCAATGAACTAGTTTTCGTTCCAAGTCGTTTGAGGTGTCGCTTGATGAATTTAGGCTGACGACCTAGATACTTGATATTACCACCCGAGTAATTAGAAACATAGTACTGCTTTGATCATGATCATTATATTGCCGGAACATATTCCAATGATATCTCCGATTCCGGTTATCCGCTTCGGTAACAAAAAAAAACAAAATACCTTTCCTTTGGAGGATGTAGAGCTTGAATTGGTTGAAATAAATCAAGAAAACACCCAAAAATCATTGAATGTAACCGCTCGATTTTGGCAAAACGAGCTCGAATCAAACAGAGCTTCAAAAGGAAATATAAAACTTTTGTACTGCCGCTCCAAGCATAACTGTCCCATATTCTGTGCAAACCTTATGGACGCTGGGACATTTATGCTTGGAGCGGCAGTGTAGTCCTACGTCAACTATGCGGTAGTGTCTTGGATACCACCCTCCTACTATTTTTTTAAAACTTAACCTTTAATAAAAAATTTATCCGTGTGCAAAGTATCACACGGGTGCTCAATTAAAAAATATAGGTAATTTGGCTCCACACAGAAATTGCTCAGCGTTACTAGTATCATACGAGCTAACAAATCTGGAAATTTTCAAAACTATTTAAAAAGTTATAGACCTGAATATGTTACCAAAATTTAAACTCTGATAGATTTTCTGTCAGAGCAGATGTCAACCTGACTTGATTCCAGGATGCACAAAGTTATTGTTCTGTGATGACACAACCATTTCCTTGAAAAATGGAAAAAGGGTTCATCGGCACGGCAGTCAACTGCAGAAAAACTCTGACATTTTCTCTTCTTCTCACTTACATAAATTGAAATTTTCTCTCAATGCTTCTTAAACTCAATTGATCATCTGTGACAAGAATCATCAACAACACCCCATCTGTACCTTTACGTTCCATGTTGTATAATGTAGCTACCGCGAAAATTGTAACAGCAGACTACTCACATGTGTCGGTCGTGAACGTTATCGATGGCAGTGGAAACTATATTACCACAAATATTTAATTTGTTTCTTGGCAAACTACTATCTATTGCGAAACAATGCTATTCTTAAACAAATTCCTCATGATGATTGAGCATAGAGCTCAAAATAAGTAACATGGAACAAATATAGGTAGAATGGTAACAATCCAGCGTAATGATTTACGCGATTTCATATTCAGTTTTAAATATAACAAAGCAAAAATATTTTTGTCTGAAATTTTATACTCATACCGTGGTGTTTATAAAAAGTAATGCATAATCAGTATTTAACATTTATATAATCAAAACATTACTCACTTGATTTGAGAAGAAGATCCCTTGTTGATTGATAAGCTTTCCGCCAGTGATGCCAGTGAACTGTCCAGATCTCCGGTAAGAACTTTTCCTGGTTGCTGATTTGTTGGCGCCTGTATTGAGCCACCTGCAAGTGCGGTTGGTTGTGAAGCAAAATTTACTCCTGCGGCGGATTGGATTTGACCAGTGTAACCAATGTTGCCAGGTTTTAGTACATCACCCAACGCATCGAATCCTTTTATGCGCGATTCCATATTTATTTGCGGAAGTGAAATACGCGTATGTGCATGTGTACATGTGTATGTGTTCCGAAACCACGGTGATTATGTTTGCAAGTGTACGATTTTTTATCGTTTACACCGGTTTGCATTATTTCATTTCGTCCAATGAGTATTTTAGTTACATTATAAGAATACATGATATCAATATCCAAAAGAATGGAACATAAATAATGTAAAGATAACGGGATAAATAAAACCATGGTTAGATACATCATTAACTATAGTATAATATAAGCGATAGAACTTATGGAACGGAAATTAGAAGCCAACGAACAATTAATAGAATCAATGATAATAATGTACAAATGATTTTGTTTTTGATAGAGAAAACAGAGTATCATTATTTTCGATGCAATAACATATTAGCTAGTATGGTTTATTGTACATCACGAACATGATACAAGGTTTTCAGCGATAAGCAGGATATAATGTTGCTCAACATAAATTATGCTCCTTACTTCGCAACATCAAACATTATGAAATAATATGATAGCAAAAACGTAACAAGAAAAGCCTTTATTATGAAAGAAATGCTATAATGAATTGACATTTATACATCATCAAATTAGTTTCTTTACCCGTAACATATGAATGAAATTTGGCTGCTACTCTGTCAAAACCAAGAAAATAATATCCAGAATGTATGAAGGTATACGTATTTTAATTTTTCATTTCGAAATTATTTCAACGAAAGAAAAATTACTATTGTAATAGGACAATAGTTATTATACTACCGAGATTAATATTTAAGCGTTTAACGAGAGTAGAACCAGTAAGTACAATATAATTGTGTTAACTGCGACGGGATTTTCTTAAAATTCAAAACAAAACTGTAAAATAATTCAGATAAATCAATTGAAAATTACTGTAAGGCCTATCCGGGCATATTGAATTGAAACACGCTAATGCAAAACTAGTTCATAATACAATTATTTGCAACAAGCGAATAGTTGAGCAATTAATTTGTTAATAATATTGAATCAAATTTTACAAACCAAATGCATGGTAATTGCGAAAAACGTGCCGCTAAATCAGTATACAGTTGAAACAATAGTTCCAAAAAAATTTGGTAATGAAAGAAAAAACTTAAGACGGGGATCTTTGATCAGTTGAATTGCGGTTATTATAGAAAAGTCTCAGTATTGTAGATATATGAAAACAATACAGCATATAACACAGTGATCTAGAATGCTATTCTAATATAAGGTGAACCTAAAAATAGGAGTGAAATGGATAACAACTATGATAAATGTTGTCAACAATTTTATTTCAATACTGCACAGCACAATTATAAGAAAGATAGTGCGTTAGGGTTGCATTTTATTTCGGTCATGTATCCAATTACTGTTTGTCAAAAAAAAGGATTCATGTACATATTTTGGTATGCGTGCACATACTTTACTCTACATATGGAATTGGGGACCTATTTCGGCAGAAACTGCAGCAGCGTCAACATTTGTTAAGTAGTAAATGAACCTTTGGTTCGGCCTTCGAGAGATATGCATATGTATTCGGAACTCTCCATGGTCGACTCTAGTAGGAATTTTGCCTCAAGGTAAATAAAGAGGTAAAGAATTGTTCATACTGCATAAATAAGAAATTTATTATATGAAAATATAGATCTAAGACTGATAATGAAAATTAGATTGGTGTTGGTTTGCACTACTAGAAGTTTACACGCTTTTTCAATAATAAAAGTAAAAAGCGACCAAAGACACCCCGTTCTGACAGATAGTTCTATGTAGTAATTTATTTTAGCATAAATTATGTAAGTCCCCAATTAGCAAATTTAAACAATATCATTACAACAAATAGCAAAAATGATCTTTATACAATTGTTCTGGATAGTTTCTATCAAACATATTTGGTCTATTTCACATTTCTGGTATTTTCTGGTACCGGTAATTCAATTTGGTTCAACAAGATAGAAATGATAATTTTAGTAAAAATTTAGGATTATGAAACGAATATCAAATATATTAGAAAGTTCACGATTTAAACTTTACTATGCAAGTTCAACATTTTAATTACTTGTTCGGAGTTGGATGGCGTCATAAGTTTTATATAAATAACAAACAGAATCGAGCATACGTTTTGCACAGAAACCGACTTATAGTTTCTCTTTAATGATGATATGTTTATTTTTTACGAGTAAAATGATTGTTTGTAATTATAATTACTCGTGATAGTCGATAAAAGGATCGCCATTAGGCAATAAAAAATTAAAAAAAGTAACAATATTGTAGTCAATATTGTTTTAAAAGTCGTTTGTAAATACTTTCGTTCGATTTAATACATTATTGTAATACAGAGATACTTTTTGTTCATAATTAAGTTTATCGCAAAATGGGTCCATAAAATGTAGGAGAACTTTGAAAAGGCCGGAAAATATCTAAAATATATAAAATTCTCAAATCTAATGTTCAAATAAAAATCACATCATGGGTAATAATTACTTCAGTAATCATCACTGTTAATGCTTTGTATAATTTACTATGTTTAACAGTTGTTCAAGATGAATATGCTCAGAACATTTAAAGCAGAATTGTAAAAGCTACACAATAAAGCTATACATTGTTTTCTGGTATGGTTCTTCGAAAAAAAAATAATCAAAAACCGGCATTTTTTGGTTTACCACATTTGATTCTTTTGAAAATTATTATGAATAAAAAATACAAAACAAATGAAAATACTTGTATTGACGAAAGTGGGCCAAATAATGATGAATGTACCAACAAAAGCATACAAAACAGATTAAGCAGAAAAGACAAACAACATAACATGATTTAAGCTAGTGGACCTCCAATCAATGACTGGTTTGCTGCTGATGAAGTAGACATATACGTTTGTTGCTGAGGTGCCATGTGCTGTGAACCACCAACTGCCTCCGCAACGCCACTCGATTCTTGTACGATGGACGATATTTGTTTACCGTCAGCATTAGAGGCTTGTTTGGAAGGAGAACCTTCCATTGCAAACCGAATAGATTCATTCAAATCATCGAAAGCGCTTTTTGGCGGAGTTTGTTGATGTGCTGGCGACGAGATCAATTGCGGGCACACACTTTGTGGCGGCGGTGGACGCATTGGTGGTCCAGGTCTATGTGCGCTAGTAGAACAACTAGAAGTAATCCCTCCATGGGTGTTATCACCTGGCATTTTTTGCTGTTGTGGTTGTATTTGCGCTGGTGCAAACTGTTGCTGGCTACCACCATCCAACTCATCAATTAAAAACGGATTCGGCACGGAGCTATCCAGCGCTGCTTGCAAACGATAAAATGTATTCGGATTTGTTTAGATTAATAATACCCAACAATTGAGTCAATTCAAGCTATACTACAAATTACGTCTTTTCTACCAGAGCGGAATCCAATATTCTCGAGTTCAACATTTCACAACCTTCCATTGCTAATTGCAATAACGTTCATAGATTTTATAATGCAATTTAAGATTGACGACGGTAATTGCACGACAGTTTCGAAATAAGTTTTCATAAATCATATGAAAAATTTTAATGTTATATTTGCAGCGATCGAGCGTATTTTTTTTCTTACGCTAACAAGTATCGCAATGTGATGTCTAGCAATCACATAAATCAGAAGAATAACACCATCAATTATAACCAGTGTACTCATTCAACTACAGTGCATATTAATCAAAAGCGGGGTGTCTCTAATATTTTTTACAGTTTTTTGTAAAAAAAAACGTGTTTCTATTGTGCCACCAACTAGAAAAAAACCTTTCTATCATTCGAATAATATAGTGAAGCTTGATTGTGAAAAAAAATAAAAATAAAAAAAAAATGTATGTATGTATATATATATATATATATATATATATATATATATATATATATATATATATATATATATATATATATATATATATATATGTATATATATATATATATATATATATATATATATATATATATATATATATATATATATATATATATATATATATATATATATATATATATATATATATATATATACATATATATATATATATATATATATATATATATATATATATATATATATATATATATATATATATATATATATATATATATATATATACATATATATATATATATATATATATATATATATATATATATATATATATATATATATATATATATATATATATTTTTATATATATATATATATATATATATATATATATATATATATATATATATAAATATATATATATATATATATATATATATATATATATATATATATATATATATATATTTATATATATATATATATATATATATATATATATATATATATATATATATATATATATATATATATATATATATATTATATATATATATATATATATATATATATATATATATATATATATATATATATATATATATATATATATATATATATATATATATATATATATATATATATATATATATATATATATATATATATATATATATATATATACATATATATATAGCTGCAGCAATTGAATAATGCAATTAATCGAAAGCCTATTGTAATTTACGTATTTGTCACTCTAATAACAGTGGCTGATGAAAACAGCTCAAGGAAAGCCAAAAAATGACTTTTTATTAATTTACATAACTTTTTGAATACATAAGAAGATTTTCATTTTACATTTTAACAACCTTCGTCGAAAATATTCAGTTAGACACTTCAATGGGAATGAATTTTTTTATTGGTATAAGTGACAAGCACACAGAAAACTTTCTACTCGAAAACATGTACAAACATGGATACCGCAAGGTTTTCTTTTAAACTTTATTCGACAACAAGCAATCAAGTTTTCAATACTGTAGTGAAATGTTAAAAAAAAAAACTACTGGACCACCCGAATTAATGATAATAGTGATTAATTAACACATATTCTAAAAAAACACACTCAAGTTTTTGCGAATTCATTATATTTTCAATGACATTGAACCTCATTCAATTCTGACAGGGAAAAATGCATTTCATACTAAACTCTTCCGAATATTGCGGCGCTATTTGAAAAAAGTCAAAAGTTACCACCGTTTATTGAATTATTCCATTCACGGAAAAATATCTCCGTGAATGTGAACATAACCATAACTTATTAAGACTCATGAGTAATTTTCTTAAATGGCGTATACAGAATACAGTAATACAGTAAATACTGAAAATTTATAATATTGCATTTTGAACTTTTGATTGACCGCTTTCATATTCTGATTCTAAAATAACTTACACCGAGCCGAAAATAAGGAATATCTTTGATGAAAGTTTGTGTGCAGTTTGTCTTAAATAAAGTGAGCGATTTATGGGCCTTACCCTGCAATATTTTCAACAGTACCCTAAAATTCATTCTCAGAAAAAAATTCTATGCAACTTACAGCTACACAAGCAGCATACAAGCTACAACGCTTTGAATAAAACCTAAGCTCAAATCACAGAGCAGATATGCAAAACTCTGCAGCAAATCGGTGCCCAAGCTTTCGCATTCATTTTTTGCTGTTCCATCCTACATTGATTTTACAGTGCATCGTTCGAACAATAGTTTGGCTCCAATAGTTTGAACATGCACAAAAAAACTTTTTTGTTTCAATGACCAGGCAAAAAGGTGATCTTGAATAGTTGAATCTATCAAAATCAAGTTAAGACAGGACCGCATTCAAGAGATCTTTAAAGCGGAAATTTAGTAGCAATTCACAATCAACGTCAATAGAACAAATTAAACTAAAAATCTTTCAACCATTCAAACATTGTTTAACAAATGTTCTTGGATCGTACACCTCGCGACTGTTGAAACTATATTTACCTGTTAGTTGATTTACTTTAATATTTTCGTTGGACTTGGAAACCGAATTTCTCGACCTACGACAACATTGTACCCAATGTCGTAAGCAGTGCTGTGTATAGCGCGTCTGATATGCAATACTCGCAATGTTAGGTATAAAAACGGTACGAGAAGAAGTACCGTTTTTATACCTAACATTGCGAGTATTGCATATCAGACGCGCTATACACAGCACTGCTTACGACATTGGGTACAATGTAAAATAATGATTGTCGTTAGTCAAGATATTCAGTTTTCAACTTGGGCAACAATGAAATTCATTAAAAATATATCTGCATAAAAACCGTTGCACGTATGCGGGTGGTACTGTACGATTATCATGAAAAGGCACCCCTCGCTATACCAGTACCGGGGAGAACAAAAGATTCTCTCGGCGGAAAAGCGGCGAGAGCTCATACAGTCCTTTTGCTGAATGAATGGAATATAAGCGTAATAGAATTTCGAGTGTAAAATGCGTCCTCTTCACCGCTAAATGCCGATACTTAAAATAAAGAGATTTTGTCTCGTATTTGGTTCTTCAGGTGAACAGATGTGCTCAAATGCATATGCCCTTCTAGTAAATTATTCTTGGGTTTAAGGAAATCCTCCATATGTGAAAAATACTTAGTTTGTTGAACCAAATACGTGCGCAATCATTCATTCAAATCGAAAATGACCGATATTGAACAAAAGGTCATTTGGTATGGATGATATAACTCTATAATCTAAGCTGCATATAAAATATCGAATATCGAACAAAACACTTCCCTCACTACACACTTGTTCAATTTTACTCTAAATTGAGTAAAAGCGACTCAGTTTCGTATTTTACAATCTAAATGTCGAAAAATGAGAAACAATGATTAGCAAAACTGAATAACTATTACTCAGTATATTTTTCTGTTTTACTCATTTTTAAGTGACCGTTCATTTTGTTGTTCGGTCCGCATATCCAACGCGATTCAAACTGTACTAGTTTTGGAATTGTTTTTTATTGATAACGTGGAGAGCTAGTAAAAAGGAACTAAAATGGAACAAATTTTTTTGTCATCTTCCATGATGTGGGATATTGGTTCCGGGTTACGTAAAGGAACTCGTAACCCATCCCATTTGCAAATTTTATTTTCTATGTGTAGTATCTAACTCTTTTAATTTAGCTACTATTTCACTTTAAAAGCAAAAAGCTGCGCTTTCATCCAACGACGCGTCTACGTAAATACAGTAGAGCAGAAAATTGTGAATCTTAGTGTTTAACTAAAACTTAAACTAAAACACTAAATGAAGGCAGCTTATTACTTTTAAAATAAAATAGCAGCTAAACTGAAAGAGCTAGATGCTTGGTGTCAAAGAACAACTTGTAGAGTAGAATGTTTTATTTAGTTAGTTTCGATGTTCAATTTACTTAACAACAAAACCCATGTTTATCACACAATTTAAAGTGAAAATTGCAAGCTTAGCTCTCAAATAACATTTGATTTCACATTTGTTTCTAAGTGCTTCTTTTTCTCTCCAATTCGACGTTTTTTAAAACACTCTTGATTACAAAATTTACTCAGCTATCCAACGAAACCAACATAATTGAGCTAGCTATCACACTTATTGTGCTAGACCTCCTTAAAGCAAACATAACCGAAAATTGAAAAGGGGATAACTCTGCAGTAGTTAAATTTTGGCCATATGCGTAGAAGGTTTTTTTTTCTTAAAATAGGGTTCTCTATCACCCCTTAAAAGATTTTAAATAAGCTCCGTGACATGTTACTCTAGTTATTTAGGGTAGATCCAGTTTTGACTAAAGTGAGTCAAATTTTACTTAATTTATGATAAAAATTACCTCGCATTCACCACAAGCAGCGATTTAGTAAAAAGCTTTACTTTGTGTTTCAAGCTGTGCGATTAAAAGAAGCAGTCTTCGGAAAAGTATTTAGTAGCGGTGGACAAAACAGGTCTTCTCTGTGAGCGGCTAACCGATTCAAATGAACACAATGATTTGAATGATTTACGTGCGTTGACAGCTCGTGTTGGCGAACTATAAGTGTTGGAGCGCTCCAAAAACCGTGGTTTATTTCCGTGAACTGCTCATTCGTTCGCTCTTTTCTAAGAACCGGTTAATACAACCGGCTCGTGAGCCGTTCGCTCATCCCACTGTACACAATGCTGTAGAAAACCTATCGAAGTAGTTTGAAACCCTACGCATAAGATTGTTTACTTTGCACACTTGGAGCATTTATAAGCTCACTTATATCGAATTTCTTAATTCCAATGTGTCGGGCAAATCTGACGAGGAATAAAGAAACGACATCGCAATTTACGACGCAAGTAAGAAGGAGATACTAGATGATTGTTTACGAATTAAGCACGTGCGGTGGCGGGTTGAAGCTGACCAATTTTACAGTACGCTTTGGGCAGCACGCTAGGTCAATACTGGGTCAAAATTGAGCAAATAAAGAAGAGTTTCGACAGAAGTTAGGTTGCTATAAGTTTGCTATAAGCCTCACTCTTTGTTCATTTGTGTGTTACACCGTCTGCACGGTAATGAGAAATAACGTTTTCAAATATCTTTACTTCACTTCATGTAAATGAAGTCTCATTGAAATGTTGAAAGTTGGTAAATACCACTAAGCACACAGGATCGAGTGCAGCTAATTATCTGACTAATATACCGAACAAATCAGGTTTTGCTCAAAATCTGATTTCAACTAATCATGGTGTGCTGCCCGGATGCAGTTTTTGCATAGAAACACGACACAGCGTGTTTTGCAGCTACCATTTAATGTTAGTGTTGAATCTACGGCACGCAGGGCGGCTACCGAAACACCGGTGCCTGTGTCAGTGTTATATTTCCGGTACCGGTGTTTCAATCGTCGCCCTGTCTAACACTAAGTGGTGTTATAATACACGTCGTGTCGTGTTTCAAATATATCATTCAGTGTATGGCGTGGTTTGGACATGATTTTATTTGTCTAGACATCTACAGATATAATCGATTGTTCACTAGTGATCAATCAACTCAACCGATTTTGTCGACTTCAGTAGATTTAGTTTTATTTACAGAAAAGTCTGTCAATCGTCCTGTTGAGCTTTTAATAAGCGTCTTACTTCATATCGTAATGTTATTGTTAAGGAACCTAACAAAGGTAAAAAGCTCCTTCGTCTTTAGTATTATATTAGAATCAAACTGTTTCGTTTGAATATGTGGGTTTTTTTTCCAAAAAAAAAAACGAAATAAGCTCAAGCATTTGCATCATTCGGAAGGTTAGTTAGAATGCCAACGGTTTAAGCACGTTCGAACACAAAAAAAATATTACAAGTAACGTAAAATATTTTATCATTTAATTTTCAGTTGCTTCTGATGTAAACCACGATTTTGTTTAGAAATTATGTGCAATATCAATTCAATTTGCGTGGAATATTCTGGAATTTTCTATCATAAGCGATGGAGGCAATTCCGATTCGATTCGACATAAAGTTTTTTTGATGTGCAGACGAAGAGCGACTTTGGACGTAATAAAGCAAATTTCAAAAAAATTAATTAATATAGCATATTTCATTAACAACTGCTCATTATGATAATGTGTTATGATAATAACACTGTTGTTTATTCTGGATTCCAGCTTGTTGTGTATCTATGTAGAGTTTAAGATTTTTTAGGGTTTATGGCGAAAATTTTGAAAAAGAAGTCTTGTGATCGAGAAAAATGCAAAAAAATATAAACAAAATGATTCAGTCTAAAATTATAGCTAACATGCGTCTTCTTTTGAGATTCAAATCAGTGAACACTTATGCTTTATAAAAAAATAGAGTTGAGGGTTAGAAACAATAAGAAAACAGATGGAAGTGCGCTTCAACATATTAGATTTATGAACAAAGCAATGCTTTCGCTAAAGATTGTCTTACCAACTGGGTCTGTATTACCAAATACAGAAGAGAAATTGCTATCCGACACGAACGTGTTAGCTGTGCTGGGTGGTATCGCTGCAGTGGAACTTCCATTAATACCTGAAATGATTATCAATCATAAAAAAGCAACCTCAATAGTACCTTTGCAATTACACTACCATTGCTTATCCACATGCTGTTCGCAGCTGTGGTCATTGTTACCGGTTGCGCTGATTGCGATGTTCCAAACATATCCGCAAATGGATTGCCTAGTTGAAGCAAGTCATCGGAAGCCTTTGATTCAATTTCAGATGACTGTGTATTAGCGTCTCCCCCAAATAAATCGTCGACATTGCGTTTTGTCGCTGAAGGTGACGATAAGAAGGGATTTGTTATGGTCACGCTAGCGCCGCTGGCAGTTGGAGATGAGACTTTAGACTGGAATAATGAAGGAAATTAAAATTAAACGCTTGACGATCTTATCCGATAAACTTAATATAAAAATAATTTTATTTCACGAGAAACGATACATGACAAAATATGGTTCATTTTTATTTGTAAACTTCATGTTTGCTCTCAACCATGGTGTGTTCATTACGTCATGCTTCAGATAAGACAATAACGGCAATACCACAGAACAGACTGATTAAACCGACAGCAGGTCTGGAACCGAATATGTCGTAACTAGAACGCCAATTTTATTTTTTTTAATAGGGGGGAAATGTTTGTAATGATAAATATATATATATATATATATATATATATATATATATATATATATATATATATATATATATATATATATATATATATATATATATATATATATATATATATATATATATATTTATATATATATATATATATATATATATATATATATATATATATATATATATATATATATATATATATATATATATATATATATATATATATTATATATATATATATATATATATATATATATATATATATATATATATATATATATATATATATATATATATATATATATATATATATATATATATATATATATATATATATATATATATATATATATGTATTGGCAGAGCTGTATGCCACCACGGGTCGGTATTTGGCGATTACCGTAGGCCACGGAAGTGCTCACTGCAAGCAACTGCAAGTCCCGGACCATCAGCGAGAGCTAGCCTAGGTTGTGGTGAGACTCAGGCATTGGGCCGCCGAATTCTCGCAAAAGCCACATTATCCGGAAGCAGCTCTGACGGAGCGAATAGTGCCGCTCCCACCACCCAAATGCACTAATTCGCCCATTGGGATTGATGCCAGTAAGTTCCCAATTACGGCAACTGGTCGCAACGTCATATGATAAGAGTCGGATTTTGTTTTCGTACTACGATTCTGGGCTGGCACCTGCGCCGAGCTCCCTTAGTAAGGTCGTGTGACAACGGCTTGAAACGGCGAGACAACAACCGGTGCAGGGGTCTCCGTCCCGTAAAACCTGGCAGGCCTTCCAGTACGTTCCAAATTCATTGCCCGGTGGGAACCGGGCAGGAGTGGGATCAGATGTCCTTTCCTGACTTGCGCCGGTCGGGGGTGTCATAGTTGCTCATATAGCGCTATGGCAGCCGCCCCTAGCCATGGCCTCACTGCTTCGGCATAGACTACCATGGGACCAGATAGGCGACCACTCCAGTATGGATAAGGATAGCGGCTGGAAGGGGGACCCACTTA
The DNA here is from genome assembly GCF_029784165.1 of Wyeomyia smithii. Classification (NCBI taxonomy): domain Eukaryota; kingdom Metazoa; phylum Arthropoda; class Insecta; order Diptera; family Culicidae; genus Wyeomyia; species Wyeomyia smithii. Next base: position 164,746,408 of record NC_073695.1, on the reverse strand, counting down.
ACAAAAATGAACAATGAAAATAATGAAGATCAACAATTGGGCGCAGATGGGTTGAAAAACCCGTTTGCACGAGGAGGCATCCAGAGGTCTCCGCCGAGAAAGGCGGAGATGGATGCAGTAAAGGACGCCTGCGAAGACGGCAAAGGCAGTACGCCTACCGGATCGACGCAAGACATCGCAGTGGCTGGTCCACTGTTGATAAAGGCGGTCGGAAGACAGCGAGACACGCTACCGAAGGTAGTAGCGCTGTCGGAGCAGCTCGATGCCATAATCGAGTTTGCGAAAAGTCGCACCAACACGACGAAGTACCTGAAGCAGGCTCTCTACATGCTTCGGTCCTCCGTCGATGCTGCGAAGAAGGAGCACGCCGAGCTCAAGGCAAGAGCGGTGGCTGCAGAGAAGAATGCAACGGAGGTGACCGGAAGGGCGACGAAGTCGGTCCAAACGGACACCTGCACGTTTGCAGCGGTTTGCGCTTCCGGGTCAGCCGCAAAAAGAGCAAGGCAGTCTCCGGGGGAAGCACCCGAGAACAGCAAGAAACGGTTGGTTGTGCTAAGCCCGCGAGACAGCACACCAACGGCCTCCAAGTCCGCCGAAAAGTCTGCCGAAGTGGCAGCTACGGGAAACCCTTGGGTTACCGTGGGAGGAAGGAAGCGCCAAAAAGACAGCAAGCGCAACGACGAGAAGGCGACAAATCGTCCAAAAATGGGAAAGAAGGCGCGAAGCAGGGGCGACGCCCTCATACTCAAGACGGATGGGTCCAAGTACTCCGAAGTCTTGAAGAAAATGAGAGGCGAAACCCAGCTCAAGGATCTGGGAGCGGATGTGCGGACCATCCGCCGTTCTCGCACCGGCGAGATGATCCTTGAGCTTCGTAAGGATGCTAAAAACAAGGGCGCTGCCTACAAGACGGTAGCCGAGCAGGTCCTCGGGAAAGATGTGCAAATTCGGGCACTCACCTCAGAGGTGACTCTCCAGCTCAAAAACCTGGATGAAATCACCGAGAGGTGCGATATTGCACAGGCCCTCAAGGAGAAGTGCGGAGTGGAAGTAGCCACTGAGGTAATTCGCCTCCGGAAGGGTCCAGCGGGGACCCAGGTGGCCACTTTCCGGCTTGAATCGGCCGATGCAACTCTGGCCCTGAAGTTGGCTGGTCAGTATGTCCCCTGAGCATACTCCAGCAGCCGGACGTTTGCTTCAGGTGTTTCGAGGGAGGATAGGAGCCAGTTATGTAGGCGTTGTGGTGGTGCTGGCCATAAAGCTAAAGACTGCGGGGAGCCTCCCAAGTGCTTGGTATGTACTGGAAAACGGGACGCCAAGCACTTTATGGGAGGACCACGGTGCCCAGCCGGTAAGGCGGCCACGAAACCACGGGCGTGAGGGTGACACAATTGAACCTGAACCATTGCTATGCGGCACAGCAGCTGCTATACCAAGCAGCGTCTGAGTCGCGGTCGGACATCGCAATCGTATCGGACCCCTACTGCATCCCTCCCGGAAACGGTAATTGGGTTGCAGATAAGTCCAGTACGGCGGCCATATGCACGACCAGCAAGTTCCCGGTTCAGGAGGTTGTGTCAACCTCAAATGAAGGATACGCGGTTGCCAAGGTGGACGGAGTGTTCTACTGCAGTTGTTATGCTCCGCCGCGTTGGTCTATCGAAAGGTTCACCCAGATGGTCGATTTGTTATCTATGGAGCTGACGGGACTAACACCCTTAGTAGTGGCGGGCGACTTCAACGCTTGGGCTGTTGAGTGGGGAAGCCGCCGCACGAGCCGGAGGGGTCATATCTTGTTGGAAGCTTTGGCAAAGCTCAACCTAGATCTGGCCAACGTTGGAACCAAGTGTACATTCAGCAGAAATGGTGCGGAGTCGATCATCGACGTGACGTTCTCCAGCCCAGGACTGATCGTGAACTGGAGGGTAGACGATGGCTACACCTATAGTGACCACCAGTCGGTCTGCTATAGCGTAGTCCAGAACGTGAGGCGGCAGGCGACGGGTAGAGCCAATACTCCGACCGTCCGCGGGTGGAAGACATCGCATTTCGATGCCGAGGTATTTGCAGAAGCAATGAGAAGAGAGCGCGAGGGGGGCAGTTGGCTCCGCCCGAGTGCTGACCAATTAGTTGCCACATTATCGCGGGCGTGCGACGCCACCATGCCTAGGACCCGCCAACCTAGGAATGGTAAGTCACCGGTATACTGGTGGACCGACGCGATAGCGGACCTCCGTAGCGCGTGCCTCCGTGCAAGACGGATGTTGCAACGTGCACGTACCGATGCACAGAGGGTAGAGCGCCGTGTAGTATTCGGATCTGCAAGATCGGCGCTTAAAAGTGCGATAAAGGCGAGCAAAAGGGCCTGCTTCGATAGGCTATGCGCGAGTGCCAATACGAATCCGTGGGGCAACGCCTACAGAGTCGTAATGGCGAAGACCAAAGGCGTGTTGGCGCCTGCAGAACGATCACCAGCGATGCTGGAGCGTATCATCGAGGGACTCTTTCCACGACACGAGCCAAATCCTTGGCCTCCGGTTGCTGAGTCTCACGTCCGACGTTCCAGTATCTCAGACACAGACCAGGGATGGTCGGCCAACCTGCCGGGCATCCAATCCGTGAGAGACGGCAGCCGTGCAGAGGTTGTGGAGGAGGTAAGGGTTACGAATGAGGAACTCATCGTGATCGCCAACTCCCTAAAGGTGAGCAAGGCACCGGGACCGGATGGAATCCCGAACTTGGCCATCAGGACGGCCATGAAAGTGGCCCCCGATCTATTTCGAGCAGTCATGCAGAAGTGCCTGGATGACTGCCTCTTTCCGGACAGGTGGAAGCGACAGAGATTGGTGCTGTTGCCGAAGGCTGGGAAACCGCCAGGGGACCCATCGGCATACAGACCTATCTGTCTGCTGGACACTACGGGCAAGGTGCTTGAGAGGATTATCCTCAACAGACTGGTGAAGTACACAGAGGGTGTAAACGGTCTGGCAAGTAACCAGTTCGGCTTCCGGAAAGGTAGATCCACGCTGGATGCTATTCTCTCCGTCACCAAGACGGCAGAGGTAGCACTCCAGCGTAAGAGTTGGGGCATTCGCTATTGCGCAATCGTCACGCTTGACGTGAAGAATGCATTCAATAGCGCCAGTTGGGACTCCATAGCGCTCGCGCTTAGGAGCGTCCACGTACCGGTGTCGTTGTACAAGATTTTGGAAAATTATTTCCAGAATCGGGTACTAGTTTACAACACGGAGGAGGGTCAGAAGTGCGTCCCAATCACCGCAGGGGTACCGCAAGGTTCCATCCTGGGCCCGGTGTTGTGGAATGTCATGTATGACGGGGTGTTGAAACTAAAGTTCCCTGTAGGGGTTGTGATCGTCGGCTTCGCAGACGACATCACGCTAGAGGCCTACGGCGAGTCGATCGAAGAGGTCGAGTTGACGGCCGCGCACTGCATACGCAAGGTCGAAGACTGGATGCACTCTAGGAAACTGGAGTTAGCGCACCATAAAACGGAGGTTACGGTTGTGAACAACCGCAAATTAGAGCAACAGGCGGTGGTCAGAGTCGGTGACTGCACCATTACCTCAAGGCGTTCCTTGAAGCTCTTGGGGGTTATGGTTGACGATAAGCTCACATTTAAGAGTCACGTCGACTATGCCTGTAAGAGGGCTTCAACGGCCGCTGCAGGACTATCTCGAATGATGTCCAATAGCTCAGCGGTATATGGCAGCAAGCGTAAACTTCTCGCCAGAGTGGTTTCGTCCATACTTAGGTATGGTGGGCCAGCGTGGTCCAAAGCGTTAGGTACCAACAGTCATCGTCGTAAACTGGAAAGTACCTACAGGCTCATGTGCCTGAGGGTTGTGAGCGCGTACCGTACAGTGTAATACGACGCAATCTGCGTCCTGTCCGGCATGATGCCTATCAGCATAGCCATTAAGGAGGACGTAGAATGCTTCGATCAACGTGACACAAGGGGTATACGAGGCACCAGAAGGTCATTCTCGATGATCAGATGGCAGCAGGAATGGTCCAATTCCGTAAAGGGTAGATGGACGCATCGACTTATTCCGGACGTATCCGGATGGGTCGGGAGGCGCCATGGAGAAGTTAACTTTCACTTGACACAGATTCTGTCAGGTCATGGTTGCTTCAGGCAGTATCTACACAGATTCGGGCATGCGGGGTCCCCCATGTGTCCCGAGTGCGCGGATGCGGAAGAAACTGCTGAGCATGTCTTCTTCGTGTGCCCTCGTTTTGTGCATGCGCGGAGCGACATGATGGTAGTGAGCGGGCAAGACACCACTCCGGACAACCTAGTTCGGAGGATGTGTAAAGACCCAAACATTTGGAGGGCGGTTTGTACAGCCGCCTCTCAAATAGTTTTAGAATTGCAAAACAGGCGACAGGTTGACCACCGACACGCCAGTGCTAGCTAACGGCCAGTCTCCAGGTTAGTTAGCTAAGTTAGCAATGATACCTAAAGAACCAAGAGGGTGCACAGAGCACAAAAGCCGCTCCCCGAAGCAATACCTAGCGGTGGTCCCGGGGAGTATTATGGGCTGGAGACTGGAGGGGTTTTAGTGGGTCCGGTCACTGATTCAAACCAACCCCACACTCCCTGAGGTTGGTCACCTCAGGGGTTTGGATGCAAATTTCCCCTCCACCTGAAACAAAACAATATATATATATATATATATATATATATATATATATATATATATATATATATATATATATATATATATATATATATATATATATATATATATATATATATATATATATATATATATATATATATATATATATATATATATATATATATATATATATATATATATATATATATATATATATATATATATATATATATATACATATATATATATATATATATATATATATATATATATATATATATATATATATATGTATATACACATATATATATATATATATATATATATATATATATATATATATATATATATATATATATATATATATATATATATATATATATATATAAATATAAATATATATATATATATATATATATATATATATATATATATATATATATATATATATATATATAAGTTAACAACGCAACTAACTTCGCACCTCAACGCACCACGTGCAGCAGCGTCAGCGGAAGCAACCAAAGCCCGGCTGGAAGTATGTCGATTGGCAACAACCCGTTAACGTGACCGGCACCTGTTCTGCTTTCATCAGCAAAGGTGCAGACTTCGACCACCGAACCATCGCCACATGGACAGACTTCGACCACCGAACCATCGCCACATGGAGACACTACCAGGAATGCGAGGTCAGCAGATTAACCAAGTGTGTAGGGCCAGAACAATTAAAATTATCCTCAATAAAGTCAGTCTAGTTTTAGCAGTGAAGTCGTGTAGTTATTTTTTAAAAACGTATCCGTAGCATAAAGTAAGTTAAGTGGCGCAGTCGGCGCGGATTTTAAAAAACGCAGTTCTACCATCCGCAACTTAGCGTCCGCGAGTGAATATCGCGTGATTTGTGTTGGAGACAGTGTTAAAAATCCGCCGAACCAGAAAGCGAGAGAATATCGCTAATTATAAGGTAAGCGTAGTTTAAGTTTCTGAATATTAAAAATAAAAACAAAGAAATTAGTGTCGTGAATGCAAGTTATTAATAAAAAGGTTAAACGTATAAAAATACAGTGTTGCGGAAACAAGCAATTAGGAAGTTTATCGTTTTTAAGAAAAGAAAAATACAGTGCCGTAAATCCAATAAATTAAGAATTTAATATCTCGAGAAGTTTTAACGTACGAAGAAATATAGTGCCGCGATTAAAATAAATTAAGAAGTTCTCTAACGTACCAAATAACGTGCGTCGCGAACGATAAATTAACAAAAAGTTTTAAAATAATTTGAATAGATTGACGAAGTTAAGATTAACATAAAAAAGTTTACGTGCTTATGAAACGCACGAATAAATTCGACGACAACAGAAACATGTCGGAAATGCAAATGGAACAATTTCAGCGGGAACTGAATGTTCTTGCTCAAAAACTGCATGAGAAAGAACAGCAGCTTTCTCATTTAACTCATCAGGGGCAAAACCAAGTCTCCCAAATGCAAGCACAGTTGCAAGAAGTGCTGCAGAAGCTGGAGAATCGCGAGCAAGAAATTGCTCAATTACAAATTCAGATGGCTGAGACGCCAGAACTGCACGATACCACACCCGAGATAAAAATGATTTCGCGTGCGGCAGAGTGCCTGACATTATAAAAGGCCTCCCGCAATACTCGGGCTGTGCTCATCAATTGAGCACTTGGACTCAATCAGTAGAACGAATCCTGAACCATTTCGATTCTCTCAAAACCACAGACATCTACCAATTGTGGCTTCAAGAAATTCGTAATAAGATCGTTGGTGAGGCTGGCGATATGTTAGCATCTAATGGGATACCATTGGATTGGCCAAGCATCAAAGCACAGCTTACTCTGTTATACGGAGATAAGTGCGAATTATCAACTCTTTTGCAAAAATTATTCTCGCTCAAACAAGAACGATTTTCTGTGAATGACTTTTACTCTAGCATTAGGGACTGCTTTACCGGTATCTCAACGCACATTCAGACTAGCCAAGAATGGGAGAAACCGGCGGAAATTGTGCGTTTTGTGGACAAACTATGCTTAGAAAAATTTATTGATGGTCTAGACGAACCATATGCAACACATGTCGGGCTAATGCAGCCAACCACGCTAAATCAAGCTTTTCAGCATGCGATAGAAAAAGCGAATAAAATCGCTAGAAAAACTGGCATTTATGACGTTGGCAAAAATCAACCGAAACCTGTGTTAACTCCAAGAAATATGTTTCTCAACAATAATTCTCGACCACCTCCACAACCGAATATTCTCCGACAACCCCAACAACACGTAAAAACTTATCAGACTTTTCCCCAATATAGACCACAATTTAATAAGCCAATGCTAAACCAAGGAAACCCACGACCAATAAATGATTTTCAACCATACCGACAGTTCAACCCCCAACCAAATCGCCAATCATATTTTCCACCAAATAACCAGCAGCAACAATATTTTCAACAAAACAACTCACAACAGCCATTCCACTCACCAAAATTCCAACCCAATTTCCCACCTTATCGCACACCACAACCAAATCCCATACCAAGAGCCGAGCCAATGGATGTTGACAGATCTCTCCGTTCAAGAAACATAAACTATATGAACCGCCCTAACTATCAAGTGGTGGAAGACGACCAGAATGAGCATAATGAGTACAATCAGTACAACGACTATAATTACTACCATAGCCAATATTCTGATAGCCAATATCCCGATGTGACCGAAAATTCAACCCAAGACGCTGACGCAATTCCAGACCATCAAACAGAACCAAATGGAAATACAGACGTAACAGAAGACGACTTAAATTTTCATCTGGACACCGCAACTCAGCTAGCAACATAAATAACTTCATTCCATATGTAGAAATAGGAACGTCTAAGGGAAAACTTAAATTTTGAATCGATACTGGTGCAAACAAAAACTACATCAGTACAAATCACGTCAATTTAAATAGATGCAGAATCACACACCCAGTAAAAGTTCGAAATGTGTCAGGCTCCCACAAAATAGACAAATTTGTAGAATTTAATCCCTTCCCGAACATTCAATCAAACAAGCTGACTTTCAATGTTTTCGATTTTCATCCTTACTTCGACGGACTAATAGGCTACGGAGCTCTTAGACAACTTAAAGCCGAAATTCTCACTAGCTCTAACGAATTAAAACTAGGAACCACAAAAATAACTATGTTAAAAAAATATCCATCCTCAACAAGAATCCAATTAAATGCACATGAAACGAAACCTATAGAATTGCAAGTTCTTAAAAACTTTGGTGATTTTCTTTTATCCAAAAATTATATACTACAAAACAAAATTCTTCTTCATTCCGGCATATACACAGCCGAAAATTCGAAAGCTACCATTATGATTTCTAATCTAGCAAATAATCCTGTCGAATTGAATCTGCCCGCCGTCGAAATCGATATTAATAACTATGAAACCGGCTATTCCTCCCCAAATGAACCCAATCCCGACGAAACCAGACTTTTCGAACAATTACGCCTCGACCATTTGAATACCGAAGAGAAGAAAAATCTTACCAAATTGATTGCTCAATACCAATCCATTTTCCATTTGAAACCAAGAACGTTAAGTTTTACTAATGCCGTGAAACACAGTATTGAAACCCAAGACAATATGCCAATCCACTCAAAAAGTTATCGCTACCCCTATCACCTCCGAGACGAAGTACAAAAACAGATAAGAGAGATGCTTGATCAAGGAATCATCAGACCCTCAAATTCTCCATGGTCATCTCCTATATGGGTAGTGCCAAAAAAAGCAGACGCATCAGGACAAAAGAAATGGCGACTTGTAGTAAACTGTAGACGACAAATACCCAATGCCTAACATCACCGAAATACTTGATAAACTCGGTAGATGTAATTATTTTTCAACTCTCGATCTCACTTCTGGGTTCCACCACATCGAAGTCGAAACAAAAGATATACCGAAAACCGCATTTTCGGTAGATCATGGGAAATATGAATACGTTAGAATGCCTTTTGGATTAAAAAACGCACCATCTACCTTTCAAAGAGTGATGGACAACGTTTCAAGAGAATTAATTGGAACCGTTTGCCTTGTGTATATGGATGATATAATCATCTTCTCTACCTCACTCCAGGAACACCTTCTTAATCTTAAAAAAGTCTTTGACGCACTACAGAAATTTAATCTTCAAGTGCAACTTGATAAGTCAGAATTCTTGAGAAAGGAAGTAGCTTTTCTTGGACATGTTGTCACGTCCGAAGGAGTGAAGCCAAACCCCGATAAAATCATAGCCATAAAAAACTGGCCATTACCAAAGTCCGAAACAGAACTTAGAGGATTTTTAGGTACTATCGGATATTACAGGAGATTTATCAAGGACTTTGCAAAAATCGTAAAACCACTTACGACCCAACTGCGCAAAGGCGAGGAAATTAAACATTCCGAAGATTTCATTATGACCTTCAATAAATGTAAAACACTACTAACAAGTAGCCACGTTTTACAATACCCCGATTTCAGCAAACCGTTTATTCTAACAACGGATGCTAGCAATTTCGCTATAGGTGCCGTATTATCGCAAGGACCTATAGGCAAAGATAGACCCGTTACTTTCGCTTCAAGGACTCTGACGAGGACGGAGGAGAAATATTCAGTAATAGAAAAGGAATTACTTGCTATCTTCTGGGCCTGCAAATATTTTAGACCCTATTTGTTTGGAAAAAAATTCACCCTATTTACCGATCACAAACCGTTGACCTACATATTTAGCCTCAAAGATCCAAATGACAAAATGATTAGATGGCGCCTCCGCCTAGAAGAATTCGATTATGAGGTGAAATATCGCCCCGGTAAGCAAAACATCGTAGCCGACGGACTGTCCCGTATTAAAACAAGTGAGTTGAATGCTAATGAACTCGAAAATTCGTCCGACGACGCTACTTGCCATTCAGCCGATACGGACGACGGTGAGTTTATAAGTATGACATTGCACCCTATTAACTACTTTTCAAACCAACTGATTTTAAAAACCGGACCGGAAGATAAAACCGAATACGAACAAGTGTTTCCCAGAGTTCATAGAAGAATAGTGACACGTGCTAATTTCTCAGTTGCTATAATTTATAATATTTTCAAGGAATATTTAGATCCAAAAAGAGTAAACTGCATAATGTGCGACGAAACAATAATTAATACACTGCAAATAGTTTATCGCAATTATTTTAGCAGATGTAAAACATTTCGCATCAAAATAAGTCAGAAAATTTTAACTGATCAACGAACCGCGGAAGAACAGAATGACGTTATCGAAAGAATTCATACTCGCGCACATAGAGGTATTCCAGAAAATTTAGCCCAATTATGCAGAGAATATTATTTTCCAAATATGAAGAAAAGCGTCAGAAGATTTGTTCTGCTTTGCGAAACTTGTCGGTGCGAGAAGTATGAACGACGACCTTATAAACCTACTTTGGCCGAAACTCCACTGCCGAAACAACCTCTAGACATTGTACATGTTGACATCTTCATATGCCAACCTAATATCTTTTTATCAGCAGTAGATAAACTTTCGAAATACGGTATCTTGATCGCTATCAAGTCCAGATCAATACCCGACATTCGCTCTGGATTTACTAAACTTATTTCCACTTTTGGGCTCCCTAAACTCATCGTGACCGATAATGAACCAGCGATGAAATCGGTAGAAGTTCGAGGCATGCTTCACGATTCTGGTGTCGAAGTTTATTACACACCTTCTAATAAAAGTGAAGTTAACGGTATTGTTGAAAGGTTCCATTCGACAATAAGCGAAATCTATCGCTGCGTACGTGAAAAGCACGAAGAGTTATCCCAAAAAGAAACTTTCCGATTAAGCGTAGGCTATTATAATAACACGATTCATTCTAGCACAGGACTAAAGCCAAGAGAGGTGTTCTACGGACTAAGGGACGGGGAAGATCGACCACTGGATGCTGCGAAAATTTCAGAAAATAGCCGAAAGGTTTACGACGAAGCAATGCTGGCGCTACAGAAAAAACAATCGAAGGACCTTCAGTGGCACAACAAAAACCGAGAGGTTGAACCATGCTTGCAACCCGACGAGACTGTGTATGTGGCACGGCAAGGAATCAAAAGTAAAACCAAAGCAAAGTTCAAACCTTATAAAGTAGTCCACGACTACAGGAAGACCTTCCAGGATAACGCCAGAAGAAAGATCCACAAATCGAAAATTAGAAGAAAGCAAAAAGCCTGAATGTCCATCCATAATCACACTTTATCTTTTCTCATTATAGATGTTCAACTTCATCCTCCTACTCATCGGACTAGTACAAACCACTCGGACCGAGGTGGTTCTGACTGACTTGACAAGACATCCAGGGATAGTGGCATTCCAGGAACGCGAGGCAAAAATTATCCAAAATCATCATTTACACTTACACGTCATCAAACTAGAGACATTTCAAAGTTGCATAGATAATCTGAAATACACTTTGAAATCTCTCGAATACAGCGACAAAGCTGGAGAATTCCAAGAAATCCTGCAAATAAGAATGAATGGATTATTGGAATCCTTTAGCAAATTACAACCCATTAGACGACATCGACGCGGACTGTTTAACCCACTCGGCTCATTCATAAAACTACTCTCAGGTAACATGGATAACGACGACTTACAAGACATCTACAAAACCTTGAACGAACACGAAACTAAAACTAACGAACTGGTACGTAACAACGAAAGACAAATACGCATTAACAACGACTTTCAGACAAAAATTAATGCAGTAATAGAGCACGTAAATGCTCAGCAAATACTAGTCATGAAAGAAATCTCTGCTCTCAAAAACCATCTTTCGAACGACAGTAATTTATTGTTCAGACAATTATTTCATAAATTGTTATTTAGCATCGATACATTAGAAAGACAAACAAGAGAAATATTCGAAAATGTCCAAATGTCAAAACTAGGGATATTACCAACAGCCATGTTGTCAGGAAACGAAACTTTTTTTATACTTAAACTTCTAGAAGAGCAAGAGATAGTAATAACAAACCTAGACCAAGTTTTTGAATACTTAGAAGTACACACATTACACAATGGAACTCACATAATTTTTGCTATCCAAATTCCAAAATTTCTCGAAGGCAAATTCAATTATGTACTATTTGAAGATATACCAGAAAACAACAAAATTCAAAATAGCAATAGTTGGTAAAAATACAACTTACGTTTTAGAAAAAGAGTGTCAGATAGTAGAGCAGTACAGGGTGTGTACGAGAAAAGACCTCCTGGACATCAACGACGATCAATGCATTGCTAATGCACTTCAAGGCACCGAAGCAGCCTGCGATTATAAGGAGATCGAAGGCAGAGCAGAAGTCCGACAGATAAACAGTCACACGGTAATTATCAAAAATGCAATAGAGCCGATCAATATAATTTCAGACGAATGCAGCCTAAGCACGAGAAGTATCACTGGAACTGTTATGGTGACTTTCGAAAGGTGCTCTCTGGTCATTAACGGCACGCTGTATAAGGCCGAGGAGACTATGAGCGAACATAAGTTGACCTTAATCCCAATGTTCGGAATAACCTTCCGAGAAACCTCTATACAGAAAGAAGTTGACGTGCACAAATTAAACCTAATGCACATTACGAATCTCAACCACGTCCAACAACTAAAATTACATCAGGAAACCTTCCAAAAGCTATCATTCGGAGGTTTCATTCTGGTTTTATCAATATTAACAATTTTAGCGAAACGTTTATGCAAAACATCCAATCGTAAAACAACTATAGTCACAACCACCTGCGAAGAGGCCCGGTTTCCTCCGGTTTTCATCTCTACAGCCAAAGACAAATCTTATGGAGATTCGGGACTAATCTTTTCAAGGGATGGAAAAGTTAACAACGCAACTAACTTCGCACCTCAACGCACCACGTGCAGCAGCGTCAGCAGAAGCAACCAAAGCCCGGCTGGAAGTATGTCGATTGGCAACAACCCGTTAACGTGACCGGCACCTGTTCTGCTTTCATCAGCAAAGGTGCAGACTTCGACCACCGAACCATCGCCACATGGACAGACTTCGACCATCGAACCATCGCCACATGGAGACACTACCAGGAATGCGAGGTCAGCAGATTAAGATCTGAATCCTTTGAAGTGTCTTCTTCCTGGTTGCACAACAAGTTGTCCAGATGAGTACTGCATATAACATTGCTGGCCTAAAAATTTGTTTGTAAATTAACAGTTTATCCTTGAGACAAAGTCTAGAATTCCTGTTGATAAGAGGATATAAACATTTGATATACTTATTGCACTTTGACTGGATATTTTCAATGTGCTCCTTGAAAGTAAGTTTCTTATCATAAATAAGCCCTTAGTATTTAACATGATCAGACCAATTTAAGACCACACCGTTCATCTTAATAACGTGGTTATGGGAGGGTTTGAGAAATAAAACTTTTGGCTTATGAGGAAAAATAATTACCTGTTTTTTTTTTTTTGAAGCATTAGGAGAAATCTTCCATTTCTGCAAGTATGAAGAAAATATATCTAAACTTTTTTGTAGCCGACTGCATATTACACGAAGGCTTTTTCCTTTTGCGGAAATGCTTGTATCGTTACAAAACAGAGATTTCTCACAACCTGGTGGTAAATCAGGAAGATCAGAAGTAAAAATGTTATATAAGATTGGGCCCAAGATACTCCCCTGAGGCACACCAGCTCTAACAGGCAATCTATTAGATTTACCATTGAGATAGCTAACCTGAAGAGTGCGGTCAGTTAAATAACTTAGTATCATTTTTGTGAGGTAAAGCGGAAAACTGAAATTTGACATTTTAGCTATTAAACCTTAATGCAAAACACTGTCGAATGCCTTTTCTATATCTAGAAGAGCAGCTCCAGTCGAATAGCCCTCAGATTTATTAGTTCGAATCATATTTGTTACTCTAAGTAACTGATGAGTAGTGGAATGCCCATGGCGAAAACCAAACTGCTCATTTGCAAAAATTGAGTTCTCATTAATATGTGTTATCATTTTATTAAGAATTATTCTTTCAAAAAGTTTGCTAATAGAGGAAAGTAAACTAATTGGTCGATAACTTGATGCCTCAGCTGGATTCTTTTCGGGTTTTAAAATTGGAGTGATTTTGGAATTTCTCCATTTCGTAGGAAAATGTGCTAGTGCAAAGCCTCTGTTAAAATTTTTTACCAAGAAATTTGAAGAGTTTTCGGGAAGTCTTTTGATGAGGATATAGAAAATCACATCATCTCCTGGTGCTTTCATGTTTTTGAATTTTTTGAGAATAGTTCGCACCTCATTCAAGTTTGTTTCCAATACCTCTTCAGAAAGAACTTCTTGAGTGGTGATCTGATCATACTTTTGGTTTACTTTATTTTCAAAAGGACTTACTACGTTCAAATTGGAGTTATGAACACTATCAAACTGTTGAGCAAGTTTTTGAGATTTTTTTTTCATTCGTTAGAAAAATGCAATCACCATTTTCAAGGACTGGAATGGGCTTCGAAGGTTTCTTAAGAACCTTCGAAAACTTCCAGAAAGGTTTTGGAGAAGGTTTTAGTTGTTCAACTTCTCTCATGAAATTCCCATTTCGCAAAAGAGTGAATCTATGTTTAATTTCCTTTTGTAATTCTTGAAAATAATTTTCAAAGCAGGATCACGAGATCTTTGGTATTGACGTCTCCGTATGTTCTTCGAACGTATAAGAAGTTGAAGTTCACTGTCAATAATTGGTGCATTAAATTTCGCTCGAGCCTTAGGAACTGATAAATTCCGGGCATTGAGTATTAAGCTGCTAAAATTATCTAATGCTCTGTCAACGTCAGCACTATTTTGTAAACTAACATCATCATTCAAATTTTCTTCGATCGTAGAACGATATCTATCCCAATTAGTCTTGTGATAATTTAACACAGATTTAGTGGGATTTAAAATAGGTTCATGGGAAATAGAAAATGTTATGGGAAGATGATCAGAATCAGGGTCAGCATGAGTTAATAAATCACTGCATGAATGACTTTGATTTGTTAGTACCAAATCAATTGTAGATGGATTCCTAATAGAAGAATAACATGTAGGACCATTTGGAAATAAAACTGAATAAAATCCAGCCGAGCAATCATTAAACAATATTTTTCCATTTGAATTGCTTTGAGCATTATTCCAAGACCGATGTTTCGCATTAAAATCACCGATGATTAAAAATTTAGATTTATTTCTTGTGAGTTTTTGCAAATCTCCCTTGAAATAATTTTTTCGCTCACTAGTGCATCGAAAAGGCAAATACACTGCGGCTATAAATAAAATGCCAATACTTGTTTCAATTTCAATTCTCGATAACTTTTGTTTCAAGATGGGGTAAAACACGATGTTTTTTTCGACGGTGGATAACTATTGCAACTCCACCACCGGCAACATCAATTCTATCAAACCTATGAACCATATAATTTGGGTTCTTTTTTAGTTTAATATTTGGCTTTAAAAGCGTTTCAGTCACAACTGCAATATGCACATAGTGGACTGTTAACAAATTGAAAAATTCATCCTCTTTCTCTTTTAAAGAGCGAGCATTCCAATTCAGAAACTTTACAGCATTATTTAAAATCATTGCTGAATTTCAATTTCATAACAATATTAGTTGTAAATTTAATACCTTCTTGAACTGCCTCGTACATCGAGTTACAGTTCAACAAAACGGACATTAACTGCAGCATGGATTGTTGTAGGTATTCAATCTTCTCGGGAGTTGGACTACCTAAATCAATACTGGCTGACTTTTCAGCACCAAACACGAATGGTTTGTTACTGTTTGAATTTGAAATATTACCTGAAAGGACACTGGCATATGTCTGAACAGGATTATTTGTCTGAAATTTGTTATCTGAATTTAAATTATTACCTACAGACACACCTGCTAATGAAAGTGCTGGTGATGCCTGAACAGTATTGAAAGTCTTTTGTATACCCACATTGACAACAGGTTGTTTAGAATTCCTACGTTGTCTGGAAGCAATAATTTTTGACCTTACAGGACAATTAAAGAAATCAGATTTGTTATTTCCCCCACAATTTACACATTTGAAACTATTAGTGGTCTCTTTCACGGGGCAGATATCTTTCGTGTGATTAGTGTCACCACAAATCATACATTTTGCTGCCATATGGCAGTTTCGAGTTCCATGACCATAGGCTTGACAATTCCGACATTGCGTAAGATTAGGGATTCCTCCATGTCTCTTGAAATTTTCCCACTTTATTCGCACGTTCAATAAAACACGTGCTTTTTCCAAACATTTCAAATTATGTACTTTGGTACGATCAAAATGTACTAAGTAATTTTCCTGGTGTATTCCAGTTTGATTAATTTTGGCATTTGCCTTTCGTTTCATCAAAATTACTTGGTTGAGGGAAAACCAAGTGATTCTGACAAACAATCTTTAATTTCATCAATAGTTTGATCATTTGAAAGACCTTTCAAAACAGCCTTAAACGGTCTCTCGTTTTTGGCATCAAAAAAATAAAATTTATACATCTTTTCAGTCAAATACTGTAAAAGATGTTTATGGCCATCAAAAGATTCGGCCAAAATACGAATTTCGCCTTGGCGGCCAATTTGAAAATTAACTTTCACATCCGACAGAAATGATGAATGTTCTGATCGAAATGCTTTGAAATTTGCTACAAATACCACATTAGGTGGAACTTTAACCTTCTTCATAACCGATTTATGCTCAATATGAGAAGTTTGAAATTCTTGATCCCCAACGGAAAAAAGAATATCATACCTGTTAGTCGAAATTTCAGTGTCACTTGGAGGAGATGCCTCACGTTTCCTTGAAGCCGCATCAAAGCGAGCTTTTTTATTTTTTTCCAGGCATAACTGGAAAACTTCACTACACTTTCACTTCACTATAGAATTTAAGTAGAAATATCTCAAACCAAATTTACTCACTAAACACTCGTTAACGTTAAAAACAAATTTATTACTTTGCGTTTCAACAGGTAGTCTTTTAAAAAGATTGCCTGTTGAAAGCGAAAAACAAAATTTTAATATCTCTCGGTAGTCTAAGACTTAGCCTCGAGCTGTTGGTAAAATGCGACCGTACTGTAGGACAGTTCAAGTCGATCTGAGTCTAGAACGCCAATTATTTTTCCGGATGGTCGCCCGTAATCGTAGACCAAAAAAACAGCATACCAGGAATTGTAGTACTCATACAATTGTAGTACTCATACTAATTGTGTACTCATACAATGCTGTAGTACAGCATACATACAATTGTAGTACTCAAGTCGTTCATAGAAGATAATGGAATTCAATTTTTGTTTTTTTTTTTTCTGGGAGCCTTCACACCACCCTCAACGATTCTTAATCCTGTCGTATAAAAGCACTGAATACAGCAAAGGAAACGGCGAAAACAACCCCTAGGATAGGGTAGGTGAAATTTGACTTGCCCACTCTTATAATATCGATAATAACCACTAATGCGAGAAACAGGCGATAATATCGATGTCTGAATTTTATCGATAATTATCGATAAGTTTCCTTTCACTACTCGAGATTTTATCAAACAAATCAGCGGTTCTCAACCTTTCTTTTTCCGCGTACCCCTTGGCGATATTTTGCATATCGATTGTACCCCCTGGCTTGGAATTTTCTCAGAATGAGAGAGAGATAGTGGTAGATCATGTTGTGGTAGTCTAGTTCAGGTTTCAAATTGAGCAATGGTTTGTTTGATTGCTACAGTCATGTTTTAGGAACAAGATTGAATAGAAAATAAAGTATTATAAAGAAAAATTACTTTGTCCGCCATTACTGATTTTTCTTTCGCGTACCCCCTGAAGGCTTTCGAGTACCCCCAGGGGTACGCGTAGCCCAGGTTGAGAACCGCTGAAACAAATGAAACGAAATTTGGCATGGGGAGGTTCTGGTAGCGAGAAATATGTTTATGATAGTTCGACAGCCCTCCCTTTTCTGGAAGAAAGTTATTGGAGGCAAGGAATGTTTCTATGATGGTTTGACACACTTACTTTAAAGGCCGAGGGCTGGAAAACAGCCGAAAGTGACCGAATGACACCCAATATGGATATTTCCGGAACCAGAATGATGCTCAGAAGCCAGAAATCGACTCCACGTGTCATTTTGAAATCCAAGATTATGTCCTTCCGTTTCTGGTAACAGCCAGTGACAAAATGCTACAAAATATGGATGTTTCCATAATCATGTTGATGCACGGAAGCCAAAAATCGACCACAGACGCCATTTTGAAATCCAAAATGGTGACTTCCGGTTTCTGGCAAACAACCAAAAATGACTGAATACCACTCAATACGTGTATAAAAATCCTACACATGCCATTGTGAAATCCAAGTAGACGACTTCCTGTTTCTGAATATCAGCTGAAAATTACCGAATACTATCCAATATGGGAATTACCAGAATCGGGGTGATGTACGAAAACTAAAAGGCAAGGATGTTCTCATTTCGATACAACCAATCATTTCAAACGATTTGTCTTTTGAGTTTAAAAGTATCCAATGTCTGCTTCGTTATGCATTTGCAGACTATAACCAAATCGCAAGGTCCATTTCGCAAGGTCAAAACGATTTCAAACATTCTAAGTTGATTCCAAATACATTCAAATGTTTTTAACATGGGAGTACGTCTTAATTTTCTATATTGGTATGCATTCTGCAAAATTGGAAACGAAACTGGCAAATTGAATTGATGGAAAACAATAACCAATATATTGTTGGATATGTTGGATAAAATGTTAAACATTTTTTGTAATACGCTAAAATCATCATCACGCGAACAATGAACCAATTACTAGCACAGACGACATGAATAGACACCAACCATTCCGTGATATTCTCTGTATCAATATCCAAAAATTTCACAGAGTCTTCCCGTCCCACCAGGTCGATTTATGTTTGCTTCCATTAACCTAGACTAATTTGATGTCTCGAAGGTGAAGGTTTTTCGAAAAGTTTGAGACAACCCCTGTTCTTGAACAATTTCTAAACCTGTTGTTAGAGCGAATTATAAATGATGTCTTGAAAGAAAACATGCTGGTAAAAGTAACAGTACCGTAGAGTATATCGTCAGTTGAATTTAATACTGGCACAACTCAATATTTTGCAATTTTGAGTTATTGATAGCAAACGATGCCAAATACTACAAAGTTTCATCTCACAAAGACCCATTTCATAATTCACAATAATTCCAGAGTCTTTAAATTTGAATTTTTCACGAAAATGAGAAAGAAAATTTGGACGCAAATTTTCAAACGCGTATTTCTTGAAACTATGAATATTGAGTTGTGCCAGTATTGAATTCAACTGACGATATGTAGAGCAGAGCACCACCAGTTTCTCGTCGTCTATCATTGCAGCGGGCACGACTTCTATTCGCGTGCAATCAAAACTGCAATGCTGCTACTGATGGTGATTGAAAATTTATCTCATGAATATGATGACCGAAAAAAACATAAATTACTCAACAAAAATTAAACATTTTTGCAACGGTTATACGTTATTTTCATTAATCGTGACCGACATAATATCGAACGGGTAAGTTCCTAAAAATATAAAATTATAGAAGAGTGAGAGCCGGCAAGTGCTTATGATTCATGTCCATTTACTAAGATCTATTCAGAGTCTTTTTTTCACATTTCAACATTGTTAGATATTTTTTTATTTTAAACTTCACAAATAAAATAATATACTTATATTAGCTGTCTTCGTTGTACAACCAACAACTAACAAAAAACAAAAATAAATCTTTTTAAACTTCGTTCTAATTTTTAGATGTTGTTTGCACAAAAAAAAAACACTACAGGCACAACATCACCAAGTTGAAATGAAGTTTTGTTGAGTGTAAATAAAGATATTTAAAAAAAAATAAAGGGGAGGTTGAGAATTAGAATACGTAAATCACTAAGCAAACGAATTTATTGTGTCTGTAATTACAGTAATTACACGTGGGACACGTCACCATTTCATACAAATCTAGGGCTGTATACCTCGTCGTATTTTTCAGTCGAAATCTGCCTAATAGCAGCTTGATAACACAGTGCAACAATTTTTTTGCCTTGGCTTCTATGCATGATTTTTTGATGAAGTTTGATGCGAAAATAAATTTCCCCGAGTTTGAACTTATTTAAACTTCGAGGGCAAGAATGGCGCCATTTAATTTTTGAGAAACCGGAAATTTTCGATGTTTTTTCGACGCCATTTTGTTTTAAGACCAAATATTAAAATTCTAAGAATTTGTCCACATATTAGCATCTTCTTAGGGGCCATCCACATTCCACGTAGACAGATTTTTAACGATTCTGAACCCCCCCCCCTCTCTCCCTCCGTGGACAACTACCCCTGTAAATTCTAAAAATTTTGTATGGACCATGGACATAACACATAACCCCCCCCCCCCTCCCCCCAAAGGTGTCCACGTGGAATGTGGATGGCCCCTTACCCATTTTAAAAAAAAAACAGATCTTAAATCGGACAAAAACTGAGCTCAAAACGGTGATTCTACGGAACCGGTTTCGGCATGGTTTGAGCACAGATATAACACTTCAAACAAATTTTCCATGAAACCATCGTTTGGATGAAACCAGTACTTTACGAAAGTAATACTAGCACCATCAGCTGCTATGTTCGCGCTGCGTCTCATATTCCAACATCACCGCTAGCGTACGTTCTTGTGTCAAATTGGGAACTACAAAATATGTATGAGATTGCATGACAGCGCCCCAGACAGAGTTATCGTGCGATGATTTTTATTCGAAATGATCTTTTTTTTTGTGACGATGGAGCTAGGTTCCAGCGTTACGTCTGATAGTCTGTGGTTTTAGTATATTTTACAATGCAAAATAATATCGCGTATGTGGAGCAATAATGGTAATGCGCTAATATCTGAAAGTGGTAGTTAAATTATATCTTATATTGAGTAAAAAAAGTCTTAGAAATCGATGGGTATGTGTCTGATCTACTTAAAATGTCAGCAACATGTCGATTTTGCTCAAATTCCCCTACAATACTAAAATAGGTTTATCTCGACGTTAAATTAACTTAATTGAAATCTGTTCATTGTAATATCAAGAATGTAAGAGATGCTCAAAGATACAATAACAATTTGTCTTCACATAATCCTTCCCCTTTTTAAATTATACATAGAAACCAAGGCAGAACAAAAGTCAGTTGCACTGTGTAAGCTGTTAATCAACAAAATTGTTTGTTGGGTCAAGTTTCTCAACCATTTCCAAGGTAAAAAAACATTATCAGAGAATTGTTTCTCATTTTTAGAAGTGGTCTGCAATATTTATAAGCTTTTCTGAAATTCATTATCAAGTAATTCAAAATTTTACAACTATCACGCGATGTTAAACATCGTATTTAATTCCAATATTTTTGTAGGTACATTTTTCCATAAATAATTTGACGACTAACATTGTTTTAGCTGCAAATAGTTATAGTGTAAGCAATGGTTACATGAAGGAAATGATCAAGGTGCAGGAGAACTGTGATAAAGCTAAATTCAGCTATATCATTCTTTCACTTCCAGTGGTGCAGCCTTGAAGAACAAACGATTCAAAAGCTCTATGGCCTTTGGGCAACTTATCAGATTCAGGCAAAAACTGGCGATCAGTACAAACGTGTACGATTTTCATTGCGATATAGTTTCTGAAAAGTTATTTGAAATTTTAGACTAACCGAGAGCAATGCTATTCTACACACGACAGTGTCTAACTTATGTGACCCGTACGGTTGATTGATTTACATGTAAAAACATAAATTTTAGAAATCTACAGATACATTTTACTAAAGATTAAAGATTTTGAGATACAATTCCTCAAAAATTTCACCTCCTTAAACATATACGTGTCTTTGTAAGATAAAGCTTGGGTCTGAATGGCTGAAATGTCTGTAGAGAAGCCATGTGTCTTCCTGTCGAAAATAAAAGTCCACGCTCGTTTCAGGTCTCAATCATTCCAGGGCGAATTCAGTGTACACTGCACACTGAGGTTCTTCAAATATAGCAAATATTGTTATCAGGAATACGTTGACCTCTTTGAACCATTTTACAAGCACTAGATAGGAACAAAAATGACAAAATTTGTTTCATTTAGACTTCAAAGTTTTGTTAAAAAAAATGAACAAAACCCCAAGACATCTATTTGTGACGCTTGCAAAACGATAACCGTAATACCATTTTATATATTGAATGAAAGCTACTGTAGCTGACTACAACAATAAATGCAACGAAAACGTAGGCTTTGACGATAATGTATCAGAAAATAACAATAACAATTTGCAGTAAATCCTCAAAAATACCGCTTTTTCAATCTCAAGGTTTAAATGTTTCGACTTTGAAAATAATAATATATTTAGTTCAACAGCAACTTACCTTATACTGGTTCATTACTGCTTCCTCTTCCGCTAGAGCTTGAGCTTTGAGACTCTCATCAATAGCGCCATTCGATGGATTATCGAATTTCGTAGAAGCGGCAGCGGTTCCAAAAGAAGAACTAGTAGAAGATAGGGCTGTCACTCCACTCTTTACGTTCTTTTGATTGCTATTTTTAGTTGCAGTGATAGTATGCAGTATATGGAGATATAGAAATAGACAGAAAGGGAAGGAGACAGCGGTACGGGTGTGTGTGCAGGTGTCAATGCCGTTTATAAATATGTGGTTGCGGTTTGGAACAATAAATCGTAGATGATCAAACATGTCGATGGTGCAGAGGTACGTGTTTTTTTATTTTAACATAGGTTCAACATAAAGGGTTGAAATTGTTAACAAATTATTTTAAACGAAATGAAAAAGAGAAAGTAAAGATAATAAAATGATTAATGCCTGACGCTCTGAAAAACATACTGAAAAGACACTAAAAACTAAGACCAGTTACGATTTAAAACCAGAAATTCACCATTTCATTTCATTTTCTTCCAATTCATAACGTCCACGCTTTTCTAAGCAAATTATGCAAAAAACCAGATTGATCAAAACTTTTATTTCAGTTTTTTACGAGTTGTATTCGTAGGATCGCAACGTTTGCCTCGTAATTGTTAATTGTTAAATAATAAAAATAATTTGGTTGCAAATTCTATGTCCAATAGATGTTTTAGGTAGTACCTCCAAGACCCATTTTCATCCTAACCGAAACAATGACAATAATAAAGTCAACTGCATTACCAAATTGCACTTGTACGACAGGGCTGAGATCATTCAACAGAAAACAGATGGGCATATGTATTTCGAATATTTAAAAATTCAAACATCATCTGAAGATGATAAATATGTGATTGCGTGTTTTGGAATAACACATATAATATTCATGGTTATTCTGAAAACAGTCAGTTTGCCTGCACTAAAGTTCCTTTTAAAATTTTCGGTTGCATATTACGAGAGTCACTTCACGGTGAAATCGAAGTGAAGTGAATGCAACCCTATTATAGGACTCACGTAAGTGAGAAAAATGTCGCGAAGTGACATCTACTGTGAAATCTGGGTTATTATTAGTGTCATATCACTGAAGTGAAGACGGAAAAAGTGACATTCCGCATGGAATTACTTCACGATTTGAACTATTACTTCATTTTGAACGGCGAAATGATTTCACAAAGATGGGATAAATCTCGATCGATTGATTTGTAATATAATGATAAAATGTATTGAATTTATTTTTCATTAACAAGGAGAATGAGAAACAGATAAATTTTCTTATCCCCAACGAAAACTCATTGCAAAAAGTACATAGCAAAGATGGATATGACGGTTGATGAAAAATAAATTGGCTTAGATGCCAAATGTCCTTCAAATACACAGAACGTCAAGATCTGATGTTATCTCAAAAAAGTTTTCCGAAAAAAATCGACTTTCTGGGACTTGGAATTTATTTTTAGCTGGAAATCTCATTTCACTTATCCTATTCTCATTTGCACTTCACTGTCAATCTCACTTCACGGGGCTAATTTTTGTCCCCTCATTTTAGGTGGAATCGGGAATAGGTCTCTCGGTAACACTTTTTATCACAGGCAAATTTTCACCATACTAGTACCTAAACTTCTTTAACAGAAACTTTTTGGTAAAGTTAACTCGGAACATCGTGCTTAGCGTCATATCCATAATTTACTATATGAACCAAACATTAAAAGAGCCTTAGCTTCAAAATGGTTTCGTGATTGTTATATTGGAGCGGAGTTTTCATATCCAAGTGCAACCAACCATTTTACGGCAAAACATCATTTCTTGAGATGCAACCAGTAACTGAAACAAAATTTGTATACAATTTGGTTCGCATTGGCTAATTTTCTATGGTTACAATTCGTCCTCTGATCATGAAATAATAGCGAAAATATATTTAAAATAGCAAAATAAAGACTGGTATAAAATATTTTCGATGGCTGGTATAATACATTTTTTGTTAGAGAAACTACTCACTTAGCTGTTTGGGTTGGTGTATTTGCAGCAGAACCTTTCTTGCCTTCCAGCGTTGCTAAATGCTGTTCTAAAGCATCCAGCAGAGAACTTGGGGCTTTAGTCAAATCTGGTAGATCTCCTTTATCGATGCCAACGTTCTACAAAATATACCGTCATAATATACAATCTATAAACAAACCATAGCCAGACACCAACCTCTGCCACCTTAAGAAACTCTCCAACACGATCCATGCGAGTGAGAAATTTTTTGTACAAGTCCAATGCGTCTCGACACTGCTTTTTATTCATATCAAAATACTTTTCGAGTAAATTAATAATTCCGTCATTGTAACAGGCAAACAACCGTATCAAATCCCTAAACAATAACATAAAACACATATTGATAACACCTGTTGAAATAAATATCAGATTCATTATTTAATTTATATTGAACAAAACCCATAAAATAAATACCATTTGTTAAATCATTAGCCGTGCAATCAAACTCAAGCAACGAGTCCAGCTGTGCTTGGAGAACCGGCAATGTTTTCAACAATTTGTCAGCATTCATAACTCGAAGAGATCCTTCTTCTTTTCCTCGTTTCAGCTTACAAAAATCAAATGCGACAGTTCGATAAGAGAGTGCCTTTTCGTTCAAATATTTGGCATATCTTCGAATAAAGGGGGACATATCATATCCTAAAAAACATTGAGAGTCGACAAATACATACATATTGCTTAAGCATGAAGTATTTATAATAGCTATAAGTGTTATTCATTTTCCTGATAAAATTATTTGACGTAACATTAGATTAAAAAAAAAAACAATTACTAGACAGAACAGAAAGTTTGCTCTTTTTTATTGTCACTACTTTTATACAACATCACATTCGCTACTATTGTACCAATCCACCGACTCCCAGCGAGCCGTTTCACATCCAGGACTTCTACTAACAAGAGATGGTCGGGTTTGATGTTTTTCAAACCCGTACCCGACCCAAACCCGATTTTTTTTCGGTCGTAACCCGAGCCCGACCCGAACCCGAAGCTTTTTTTTCGTTCAAACCCGAACCCAAAAGTTTTATTTCCATGAAACCGGAACCCGACCCGAACCCGAAATTGTGAAACCCGAACCCGACCCGAACCCCAGATTTCATAGATTTTATAGTCGGGTTTCGGGTTTTCATACCCAAACTCGACCTTTTTTCACCAAGCACGACCCGTACCCGACACTTTCAAAAATTTTCAAACCCGAGCCCGACCCGAGCCCGTGCCTGTATCCTTCTGCGCAAAATCAATTCCCTTTTCGCACCATTAGCGCAAAGCAACATGCGAGGCAAGCTCGCGAGACGAGCTCACGAGATTTTGCACGCAAGCTGTCTCAAGTACGCGTCGCCCATGCACCGCACTCGTTAAGTTGAGAGACGAGGTATCTTCGTGTACGTCGCAAAAAATTCCCATGTGACGAGACATGGCTCGTACGAATGGTAAGTTTTCTCGCTCGCACGCTGCACACAGCACGAAGCGACCAAATGAGAAACGAGACTTGCAGCGCAAAGCACACTGTCTCTTCTTTGTGCGAGCGAGATTTCAGGAAGTCTGGTCTAAACAGAGTTTGAGATAAAGTAAGTTAAAAACACTAAAAAATTTATGCACACTAGCAGCACATTGAAGAAAAATTCCGAACTAAACTGTTAACCAACCAAAAACTTTTGATCTTTTGAGTAACTTTGCTGAAAATCTCAACTCTCTAAATAATGGGATTATTGAACTAAACGAATTCGAAACGCTCAAAGTTACATGCACACTAGCGCTACGTAGCGGCTGAATTCCACACTATACTGTCCACCAATTACAAGCCCTTGACCTCCTTAACAACTTTGCTGAAGACCACAACTATTTAGGTTTCCAGAATCAAAAGATAGAGTTACATAAATCTGGCCATTTTGAGTGATGCTAAACTTTTCGGGATGTTGCAATATTCAAACTGGGTGTTGCAATACTCAGTGAAGCGATTCCAAACTTATGACGGGTAGTGTATATATATATATATATATATATATATATATATATATATATATATATATATATATATATATATATATATATATATATATATATATATATATATATATATATATATATATATATATATATATATATATATATATATATATATATATATATATATATATATATATATATATATATATATATATATATATATATATATATATATATATATATATATATATATATATATATAAATATATATATATATATATATATATATATATATATATATATATATATATATATATATATATATATATATATATATATATATATTAGGGTGGGGAATCGTTATATGGAAAAAACGATACTTGATAGCAGAAGGCCAGAACCAAGTTTTTTCTGTTCTTTTTGGGGCCCCAAACAATCCTAAATTTATCGAAAGTCGATTGGTTTTGTCTCCGCTTGGCGCATTGCAT
>NC_073695.1:164679586-164719324 GCF_029784165.1 Wyeomyia smithii | reverse complement strand
GTGCATCGGTTGAATTTTTAATGTAAACTGCATCCAGAATGATACACAGAATTATGAAAAATATTTTAAATATTGAAGCGTAATAGAAAACCAGTTCACCCTGACATTTTCTTAATGAAATGTTTTATGATGATAAAATCGGGTGAAAAATGTGATAAAATCGGGGGCAGATAAAATCGGGTACACATATAATCGGGTGATTACTATGAATACAAAAACCATTCTAAATAAGCTTTATTTCTCTAGTCTGTTTTATTCTTTGCAACCTGGACTTTTACAATCTTCAATAAAATTTCTGAAGGATTTAAATTAGGAGACTGCGCTGGCCAAACTAATAATTTTATCTTTTCGTTTGAAAATCATCTCCAAGTTTTCAAAGCTGTGTGTTTAGGATCGTTTTGCTGCTAAAAGATCCTGCAAAGTGGTATGTTTTCTTCGGCATACGGAAGCGAAATCGACCACCTAGGTACACAGGAAACTTTACTCTCCTTAAAAAGCGACATATATTGGCAAGAACTGAATTTTTTTAAAAGTTCTTAGACTAGGGTGCAACTAAATGGCACATCGTGTGTTGGACGGATGAGTCGAAATTTAACCTTAACCTTCAACGCACAATTAACCAAGAAAGTAGTAAAATTTGAAAGTGACCACAAAATGGTGTGGTGCTGTTTTCTGATGCTGATGTGGAACCCATTCATCATATAACATAGACTAAGAGTACTAACGACTATATAGATAATTTACGTAGCTTGATGCCTCCGTATGCCAAAGAAACCATGCCTCCTCGTTGGAGGGTTACGATCACAAACACACAGCATTGAAAACCTGAAGATGATTTTCAGAGGAAAATATAAAATTGTTGGATTGGCCAGCACAGTCCCGCATCAAAAATCTATGAAAGATTGTTAAGTCCTAAGTCCTGTTCTATGCTACGAAAATCATTTTGATTTGAAAATGTTAAACAAATGAAATTTAAAACCTGTGCTAAGAAATATATAAAACAAATAAAATATAAACTGATAATAAAATAAACGGTCACTTTAGATCTCATTAAACTTTATAGATAGACAGTTTAGCTGTCTATACATCTTCAAAATATTTCAAAACGACTTTATTGAGGATAAAAACTATTTCTAACAAAAACTATTTAATGTCCAACATTCTTCTTCGACATTCTTCTTCACTGCGAAAGTGCCCACTACTAACAAGCAGTGGCAGACCATCAGTGAGACCTATGCTAAACACTGGTATTGTTGCCAGAGAACACGATTTTCAGGACGTAATTCCCGTATGACCGAATTTGCGCCAACTCGATCAGATGTTGGTAGTACCCTCTCAGAATCTAATCAAACTTTGTGGGTGTAGTCGGGTACGGGAAATTTGGTACCCGTACCCGACTCTTCAAGAATTTGCGAACCCGTACCCGACCCAAACCCGAAGTCTAATTTGTTCAAAATACCCGTACCCGACCCGAACCCGAAAAAATGTATTCCAACTATCCGTACCCGGACCCGTACCCAAAAGAAAAAAATGCCGAAACTGCTGGTACCCGACCCTCATAAATTTTGTTTTTTGTTTTTAATTTATTTTTTTTTTTAAATACCTAGGTACCTCGCACATTTTATGCACTGATTGTCATATGTGGCCGGAGTTAGGCTAGAATCGAGTGAGCATGTGAACGGATGTTAATGAACCCAGAGTTCCAGGCGGGTAGTCCCTTATAAGGAAGGGGTCCACTAGGTAAAATGCAAGTCTGTTAAAGTTTAAAATAAACGACGAGTTTATGTGAACATGAACAGCAACCTGAAATTTAAATATTATAATAAGGTCAAAGTTAATATTGTTTGTACCTTGATAAATATTTGATAATTCACTTTGCCCAAAACCTATATATTTTTACTACAGATTCGGTGTCATCGATTCATTCTAAAAATCGGTATAACACAGATATTTCTGTACATGCGGCATCCCTGGTCACAATGCAAACCTATGCAATCGCTGTCAAATCTCATATATTTGCTTCGTACCAAACATCTCAATGCACAGTGGGGCATCGCTGGCCATCAGCCTAAAAAAAATTTACGTCAGCTGTTTCATATTTTTCCTTTATTACTATAACATTCAAGTTAATAGATCCAAAATTGGGGTATTTCATCATGAAATCTGTGTTTTTTAATGATTTTTCGAAGCTTGGCATAGTGACGTTTTTTGAAATATTTAAAAAAAAGCTCATTTCATTGAAACGCTCCGCAGCACAGTGGTTCGAATTGTATGGCAAGGGCGCTTGTAACGGGGTAATGAAACGATCGTAAGACCCCGCGGTCAGCTGACAGTCCGATGACGGTTCGTTGACAGGGCTAACGGAAGTAATGATAAAGAGAGAGAGAGTAAGAGGAATAAGACGTAGAGAGAAGAAGAAGTAAAGTCGAAAGTGAAAAACGATTGATTACACGCGACACGAATTAAAAAGTGTGAAATATTTAAGTAAATTGTTAGAAGCGGAGTTGACGGTCTAAATGATTAATTCTTTAAAGAGGCTTCATTCGTTGTCATCGGGTCCAAAGGAAAAGTTGATCAAGCCACTGATACTTATTTGCAAGTAATAAAATAGAATAGAGGTTAGATTATGCAGCAATTATAAATTGATTGCACTTACAGTTATCTTACAGTTGGAAGGAAATAATACGGTGAAAAGGTGATAGAAGAATAAGGAAAAACTAAATGTAAGTAAAGGAAATATTAATTAGAAAACAAAAAGGTAACGGAAAATTATAGCTTTTAGCGCTCGTCGATAAAACGTTTATTGGACTTTTTCGCACGCTCAAAAGATAGCCGCTTTTCCTCTTCAACAATCTAAAAGATTTATATGGTCCTTTGAACCGGATCTACGATGAGTTCTCGTGTTGCTAAGAAATCCCACTGTCAGGCATGTTCCGAGAGGGATACTGAAAGGATGGTCAGTTGCTGCTATTGTAAATCGTGGTGGCATTTCGATTGTGTAGGAGTCAACGACAGCATCGCAGAGCCGGATCGCACGTTCATTTGTCCCAACTGCCAGAGACCGTTGGCAACACGGCCAGTAAATGCTTCACCCTCGTCTGCAGTTGCTAGTGAACGCAACAGTAATGCGGGAAGTGTGTCCGGATGCTCCGGTACTTCTAGTTTGAAAACGAGAGGGCTCGTCTGCACTTAGAAAAACTCGAGGCCCATAAGGCTCTAGCATTAAGAAAGCTGGAGCTGGTACGTCGGGAGCAAGAGCAGCAGCACGAGCATCTCAAATTACAAATGGAGAACGAAATACTGAAGGAAACTTTTCGGCTGCGGGAAGTAATTGAGCTGGACGACGATGAAGATGCTGACGGCGGTGAATCGCAACAGAGTTCATTCAGCAAGGTAAATCAGTGGCAGAGTCGACAACGGGAACAGAAGGCTTTGGTTGAAAGCGGCGATGCTGAGCAGAACGTCGTGAATACGATGGCTATATCTGGCGAAACCCCCGCTGGGCAGGATGGCGAAACGCAACCACCCAGCAATTGGCAAAATGTTTTGAGAAGGGTGATAGCAGGTATTTCGTTAGATGAGGCAGGCTCAGGGCCGTCTTCAGAAGGTTTTCTCGATAGAACTTCGAGCACACTAGTGCAAACAGGGAACAAGCAGCAGATAAATTATACTGTTTTTAACCCAATACCGGGTGATAAATTAGTTGGTCCGACGCGTCCGTCTTTAGGTGCAAAAATACCAAATAAGTCAATACCTTTTGCAAACAATAAGCAGCAGAGTGCTGTCACCCCGTTGGTTCCTCCGTTGATTCCTCCGGTTCTCCCACCGTTCGATAATGCAACACCTTTCGCGACCGCGAATCAAGCAAGCAGTTTACCCACAATGGATAATGTACTGCATAATATCATTCCGCATGACCCAATGCATTCGCGTCAATCCGTACATACACGTAATCAGATTCAGTCAATAAATCCAGTGAATTTGTTACATCCATTGAATCCAGTGAATTCAACACAACCATTGCATCATTTGAATTCTGTGCCGAATCCGGCGTTACCGGAAAATCAGAGAGGATCGTTAAACAGGGAACAATCATCAAATGCGCATCCAGGTGGGACAGTTCCAAGGCAGATTAGGAACAGCCAGCCACCACTAGAGCTTCACACAAACGAATCGTTGGAGTACGGTCCTACACCGAGACAGCTCGCTGCCAGACATGTGATTGCAAAGGATTTGCCTGTTTTTTCCGGCAATCCGGAAGATTGGCCGTTGTTTATCAGCGCATACGAAAATACTACTCAGGCATGCGGGTATTCGGACGTGGAGAATCTAGCCAGGCTACAAAGAGCTTTGAAGGGACACGCACTTGAATCGGTGAGGAGTAGATTACTATTACCTGCTAGTGTACCTCATGTTCTCGCTTCTTTGGAAACGTTGTACGGGAGGCCGGAATTGTTGATACACATGCTGTTGCAAAAAGTACGCGGAGTTCCAGCGCCGAAGCAGGATAAGTTGGATACAGTGATCAAGTTCGGAATGGCGGTACAAAATCTCTGTGATCATTTAGTCGCAGGGGGACATGAAACGCATCTGAACAATCCGATGATGTTGTTCGAGTTGGTGGAAAAGCTACCAGCGAGTATGAAACTGGATTGGTCGCTTTATAAACAGCGAGTAACGACTGCGAATATCGAATCTTTTGCGCAATATATGAGTACCTTGGTGCGTGCAGCGACGGACGTGACGATGAATTACGATCCGGTGGCGCAGCAGCAACCAGCTCGTATGGCAAAGGCGGAAAGGTACAATAGAGACAAAAACTTTTGCGGGACACATTCGACGGAAGCAGAAATACGCGTTCCGGCGAAGGGAGGTGAATTACATACCCCGGTGAAGGAGGAAATAGTACGTTCTTTCGAGCCAGCGTGTCTTATTTGTAAAGACCCGAAGCATCGGGTAAAGGAGTGTCCCAAATTCGCAGAAAAAGATCCGGATGAACGTTGGAGAACAATTTAACATTTTGATTTGTGTCGTACATGCCTGGGAGCGCATGGCAAACGCACTTGTAAGGTTCGGCGACGTTGTGAAGTCGATGGGTGTCAATTCCGCCATCATCCACTTTTACACAGTAAACGGGAAGCCAAAGGAGAAGACAAAAGGACTTCACCTAAATTTGTTCCGGAAGTTCACGCTGCTAGCCAGCCGGGCGGATCCAGAGCCGTTACAAATTACCATTTTACCGAAAAGATGACGCTATTCCGAATCGTGCCTGTGACGCTGCATGCTTATAATCGATCTGTGAAGGTGTACGCCTTTCTCGATGACGGTTCATCCAGGACACTAGTAGACGAGGAAATCGTACGACAACTGGGTATAAAGGGTGAACCGCAGCCCTTGTGTCTTCAGTGGACAGCGAGTGTGAAACGCATGGAAGCAGATTCTCAACGGGTCGCGATGGAGATAACTGGAGGTTCCGGTGCTACTAAACACGCGCTTTCGGACGTACGCACAGTGGAACAGTTGGACCTACCACGACAATCTTTACGATATGTGGAACTAGCCAAGACTTATCCGTATTTAAGAGGTATTCCAATTGCCGATTATAATAATGCAGATCTGCGTATACTCATCGGAAACGATAACGCACATGTTACCGCCACTTTGAGGGTTCGCGAAGGGCGACCGGGTGAACCGATTGCAGCTAAATCACGCTTGGGATGGACTGTTTACGGAACAAATCCAGATAAAACCGGAAACCGTGCACACAGCTTTTACATTTGCGAGTGTCAGGATGATCGTTCGCTTTATACGATGGTGGAACAGTTTTTCTCTGTGGAGAGTCTTGGTATCGTGGCTGAATGTACTCCGGAATCGAAAGAAACACAGCGGGCTAATCAAATTCTAGCGGAAACCACTAGAAGAGTCGGACAGCGCTTCGAGACGGGACTTCTTTGGAAGTATGACTACTTCGAGTTTCCGGATAGCTATGCGATGGCGGTTAGGCGTTTACAGTGTTTGGAACGGCGTATGCAAAAACCCAGTGATAGGCGAAAGCGTGCGGAGACAGATGTATGAGTATGAAGAGAAAGGATATATCCACAAAGCCTCACCGGAGGAATTAAAGGAAGCGGATCCGCGACGTGTATGGTACTTACCTTTGGGTGTGGTGCTGAATCCGAAGAAGCCATCTAAGATACGGATTTTCTGTGACGCGGCGGCCAAGGTGGACGGAGTCTGCCTGAATACGATGTTGCTGAAAGGGCCTGACTTGCTCAATACCTTGTTGGGAGTGCTTTTCAAATTCCGGCAGAAGCGAATTGCTTTTTGCGCGGATCTGAAGGAGATGTTCCACCAGGTACAGATTCGACGTGAAGATCGGCATGTCCAACGGCTTCTCTGGCGGCAAGAGACGACACAAGATCCTGACATCTACCTGATGGATGTAGCAACTTTTGGGGCTACGTGCTCACCATGCTCAGCACAACACGTCAAAAACGCCAATGCCGAAGAGCATGCCAAGGAGTATCCAGCAGCGGCGGAAGCAATTGTTCACCGACATTATATGGACGACTATCTGGACAGTGCGGATAGCGTGGATGAAGCGGTGGAGTTGGCCCTCGAAGTTAAACATGTACATTCTCTGGGTGGGTTCCATTTGCGGAACTGGTTGTCAAACTGCGATCGAGTTTTGAAACGGGTCGGGGAATCCGATGCTGGATACGAGAAGAGTCTGCAATTGGACAATAGTAACACGACCGAACGAGTACTTGGGATGTATTGGAGAACAGAGCCAGATGTTTTTACATTTTCCACGGCATATGCAACGGACGTGCAGCGACCCACAAAGCGGCAGGCATTACGGGTGGTGATGAGCCCGTTTGATCCGATAGGCGTTATATGCTTCTTTCTTATCCACGGTGAAATATTCATTCAAGAATTGTGGAGAGCAAAAACGGATTGGGACGAGCTGATTCCCGAAGCGTTGTGCGAAAGATGGGTACGATGGACGGAGAAGTTTCAGTTTCTGGACCAGATAAAAATTCCGAGATGCTATTTCGGAAACCGGACAACGCAGGAAATCGAGACCACACAGTTGCATATTTTTGTAGACGCGAGCGAAGACGCTTACGCTTGTGTAGCGTACATTCGGGCTGTTGTACCGAATGAAATCGAAATGGCGCTAGTGGGAGGCAAAGCAAAAATTAACCCGAAAGTACAGTCGATTCCGAGGTTGGAGCTGATGGCTGCGGTGATTGGTGTGACACTGGCTAAAACGATAGTCAAGGAACACACGCTACGATTCGACGAGGTGATTTTCTGGAGCGACTCGAAGACGGTGATGGCGTGGATCCACTCCGACCATCGGAAATATCGGCAGTTTGTCGCTTGCCGTGTAGGAGAAATACTCGAAATCAGAGGCCACACAATGGCGGTGGATTCCGACTAAGGAAAACGTAGCGGACGATGCTACCAAGTGGGGGAAAGGTCCATGTCTATCATCGAACAATCGGTGGTTCCAAGGCCCTAGTTTCCTGCGCCAAACGGAGAAACAGTGGCCGTCATGGTCTGAGCCAGCTGCGGAATCCACCACAGAGGAGCTAAGAGCGTGCATGGTCCATCACGTAACAACAGCAGCACAGGCAGTCGACTGGAAAAGATTTTCCTCGTGGATGCACTTATTGAAGTCGGTGGCTTATGGGTACAGATTCAGCCGAAACCTAAAACAAAAAGCCGCAGAGCAAAAAGTGCAGCGTGGGCTGCTAACGCATGATGAGCTGGTGACAGCAGAACAGCTTATATTTAGTTGGGTTCAATGGGAACAATATCCCGATGAAATGACAGTTCTAAGTGGTGACCAGAAAGTGCCAACGCGACTGCGGACAAAATTAGAGAAAACCAGCAGAATTCGTACCCTGTCACCTTATGTTGATGAATTTGGCGTGCTCCGCTCGGACAGTCGAATTGCTGCGGCTAGGTATGTAGCCTATGACACTCGATACCCCGTTATTCTACCGAAGGAACATATAGTGACTCGCTTACTGGTGAGTTGGTATCATCAAGAGTATTTGCACGCGAATGTAGAGAGACCGTAGTTAATGAGCTAAGGCAACGTTTTCATATATCGAAGCTGAGATCGCTAGTCCGCGAGGTCGGAAAGGGACTATTTTTGGCCTATGGGCGAACCACTATGCGCAGCTTCAATGAAAGCTTGGATTTTTTTGGCGTCGAAGAAAAA
Organism: Wyeomyia smithii; assembly: GCF_029784165.1. Lineage (NCBI taxonomy): Eukaryota > Metazoa > Arthropoda > Insecta > Diptera > Culicidae > Wyeomyia > Wyeomyia smithii. The sequence continues at coordinate 164,711,088 of NC_073695.1, read as the reverse complement.
GTTGATTTGTTATTAGTTTGTATTACTTATATTGTTTTAATTTTTGTAAAAATAATCTTTTTTTTCGCAAAACTTGGTTGGTTGATTTGAGGGGTCGTGCAAAAAGTATGTAATCTGGTTTTGTCAGGAGGACGCCCTGTGTAGTTGCTTGTGGTAATTCTATTAAATGAAAAGTAAGGGGAAAATGCCGAAAATGCATGATGCATGATGTCATTCCCTTGGTGCAAACACTGCCGACAACGGTTCGAATAGGTGATCTCTCGTTGAGTAAGAATGGGTGATTTTATCTCTGATCTTTCCGATTATCGACACTTAGAAAACACCTAGGCCTGAAATTCTCATAATACACGAAACTCGAATTACCCGTACCCGACCATCTCTAGTGTGTAGGCCTTACTAAACCAACCAATTTTGCATTTTTTTCTTGAAATGTATATGGACCAACATTAAAAAAGGTTTTTTTTATAAATCGTCATATCTGAATAATTATGAGAGATAGAGAAAAATTGACGATGGATGACATTCAGGAAACTGTCCGACTCTCATTTAAAAGTATTGAAAAAATTGAATTTGGGAATTGAAACCAAAAAAAAATATTTGAAAAACAAAATTGATAAGTTTATAGAGAAACAATTTAGTTGCCTAAGTTCTAAACAAATTGAAGAGGGCACTTTAACGAAAAAACAGTTTTCCTAACAAAAATTTTTTCGTGTCCGACGGTCTTTCATGTTGAAAATAATTCATAGATATGCAGAAGTTTTTGCAAAGAAAACTTTTCCTATATTGAAATGTTCAAAAAAGTTTAATGTAACTTAAATGTCTACCTAGATAACTTATATAAAAAATTGATGATCCATATTTTGTTTTGTTTTCAAAATGATTTCTTTTTTTCATTCATTATTTTCAATATTTTTAAATCATATCTCTCATCCGATTTCTCGAAAATTAAAAAAGGTAGAGAGTTGAAGTCAAAGAACATATATTTTGTTTAATCTGGTGTCACGCCAGGATTACTGATGTTTTGCGCTTAATAATGTAACGCGTTAGTATTTATTAGTACGGTTATTATGTGAGAACTTACCCATCCTAGCTCCAACAGCACCTTCGGGAATAAAGGGAAATATGTAAGATATAGTTTAGTAGAGGTTAACTTAAAATATGAGTGTTATAGGCAAAGGAGAAAAGCGAAATATGTGATTGATGTTACGCATACCTGCGTTATATAGTTGGTTTTAGGAAATATACATTGTGCCTTTCAGTCAACAAATTTATTCGCAAAGTAGTGATCATGTAATGGTTGAAACAAATAACGCATGGAATGGCATATTTCTTTTTGTTTTCAATATTTTTATTGTGACCAAGCCTCGGGACATGCCAGGCATACTCATTACTTTCAAGCTTAATTTCAATAAAATTTACTTTTTATTGTAGTTAGCGACATTTTCTGGTCATAATATGTATATACGAACCAAAGTGAACAAACTCATACGCTTTCATAAAATAATCAAAAAATATGAATTAATCTATACTTCTCAGCTCCTAGAACACTTATTGTTATTCAATCAAGTTTTATTTGTAATAATTTTTCTTTAAACAAAAATGGGAACGGACACATGTGAGTCCTTATTGAAATTCACAAAAAAGTTCCAATGGTAGTTTTTCTTCGATATAGGTGTCAGTTTTAGGAAAATTTGAACCACAAAATAGTTCAGTTCAGTTATTGTCACAAACTTTTCAAAACAGATTGCCTCCAAGACATAAAGTTGATCAAGGCTCATGAAAGCAAACAGTAGTTGAACTACCGGGACGAGAATATTTTCCGGGTTTCGTCAACAATACTGAAGCATCTCAGTATTGTTACTGCCGAAAAAAATCACTGCTGAAGATGTTGATTTGATTTGAATACTGTAGAATATCCATGGTCGCGTTACGTGATTTGTTTTGTATGCTTAAAATTTTAGAGATTCAATCCATAATTCAATAATTATTAGACATAATTAAGGCCGTTACAAAAATTCTTTTCCATTTTTTGACTCCCTCAAAAAATCTTAAAATTAGGAAGGTAAGGAAAAAATGTTCAAGCCGTTACCGCGTATATTCTTAATTCAGCAACAACCAAGTCCAGTGACAGTAAGAGTGTCAACAGGCAAATGAAATGGTTTATAATAATAAAGTGTTATTTTTCAACATTGATTTGAGTGCAAGTTGCAAAAGCCGTATCTTGCATAAAATATTTGATCAAAGATTCTTTTTCGCCTTGGTGTTATTTATTTTCAATGGATGTTTTATTTAGTTGAATTAATGTTTGCCAGTAACTCGCCTCCAGAAGTATGAGTATTTGATAAAGAAAGAACGTTTACTTCAGTTCCGACATGCTGAGACTCTGAATGCTTAACCCTCTAGTGGCCAGTGTCGCCTTTAGACGGTCTTCAGTTGAACCTCTAAAAAGCTTCAATCAATACCTTAAAAATGTTTATAAAAATTTATAATGATTTTTTCGAAGTCCGTCTGAAAATTAACTTGGGCACTGTAGGGTTAAGAAGAGCTGCCCTGTTCATGCTACTATTCCGATAACTATAGAGACGTTATTTTATTGCTATACTACACACACCAAAATATCTCTTCATGGTTCAGTGAAATACTTTGCTGAAAGTATATCAGCAAACCACATGTGGACCTTAGCTAATTAAGTGTTGGACCAGATTAACGTGAAAGTAGATATGATAAATAGGGTGTGGGACTACTTCGGCAGAGGTTTCCTTCGTCATATATTTCTCATTAGAATGAAGCAAAAAATCATGACGAAGAAAACCCCTGACGAACTAATCCCACACCCTATATATCTATAGTTCAACAGTAATTTGGTCATGATCCTGAGGGAAACATGGAACCGTTACTCCAGCTGGTTAACCAGCAGAATATACTTTGATTTACTAAATGTACAGGAAAATTTCATTGCTGATTATTCATCAGTTGAACTCCAGTTTGCTGAAGTAACAGTTGAGTAGCAGATTAAATGGTCTTACAGCTCGGCATAATCCTGCAAAATTTTGCTGGTTTCCAGTGAAAAATAAATTGGTGTGCAGAGTGGTATGAGATGGTTACGACGTAGGACCAAGGGACTGGTAGCCTTCAAGCGTAACGAACATCTATTTCTGTACCGTTCGTCTCAAAACTACTTTCCCTGCCGTCACAATCTGCTTCAATTTGTTTTGGGACACAATTAATGTACTGAATATCAGTAAAAATATCACATAACATGCAAAAATTTGAGCAAATTGCTCAAAACTATCTGATATGTTAACAATAAATGCAGTCAACATTTGGTCGGTTTGCCCGAATTAACATAAGTAAAGGTAAACTGGCCATTTTTCGGGTGTCAGTGCCAGTGGTTTTGGTAACGCGTCAAATGTATGGTAACTGACAAACCCGTGCGTAGAACTAAGCAATCTATTTGGAGGGCTACTCAAGTGTGGTCATAGGTCCAAATCTTTGAAGTGAAACGTACAAAAGTTCTCTTCTTAGCGATATTGACTAAAATAGTAATGACGTTGTCGATATCCCTCTTCCTCGTGACATAATAAGTCTCTCTTATAATAAAACTGACGAGATGAATATAAGTACTTAAATTATAATTATAAATGGTTTTGACAAAATAAAACCGATCAGAGAAACGTTTGAAACTTTTTATTAATTTTCATTACTGAGCAATAAAGTAATTTCTTATCTATTAGACGACATATTGATTATTCAACAAAAATTTCGTATGTTAATAACCTTATGGTACTAAAAACGGTTTAGTATTTTCTTCAGAATTGTTACACTCGAAAAAATATCTCTCGGAGAAATGTTTTTCAGGAATTGTTATATAATCGATTAGAATTCGACCATGAAACGTTTCAGGCAATGTTTTGTTTTTTCAACATTCGGTCGGTACATAACACATGGAAATTCGAATAATGCATAATGAATGAAATAACATTTTTATGAAATACGCACCCTTAGAGTTGGCGGTAGACTTTAAAAAAAGGAACTTGAGTTCTCTGAATACAAAATCTTTTTTTTCTCGAATATTATTCTATTCTTATATATAAATTAAAGTTACGAATGTGCGACCGCCAATAACTTTACAACGGAGCACCTGATTAGAGCTGGCTTTGTTTTGTTGTGTTTGTCTTTGTCCAAGGCAAATTGTTACGGCGAGAAAACTAGGAAAATTCAAAGGAAAAATTTAGGTAAAATTTACGAAAATAGAATTTACATATAACGAAGAAATGAGATCGCAGAAGGCGCAATGAACAACAACAATATGACAGCAATTTAAAACAGGTGACTCTCGACAGTTAATTCGAAATCATCCTTGAAAAGCTACTACCGAAAATTAAATACAAATAGAAGTATGCTCGACTGGTGGCTACCGTCACGGTGATCGGTTACACTATCTAAACATATAAAAAGGCAGCTCTGTCTGTTTGTCTGATCTATATAGGCTTGGAAACTACTGAACCGATCGGCGTGAAATTTTGTATATAGGGGTTTTAGGGGCCGAGAAAGGTGACTGAGATAGTTTGAAACCCCTCCATTTTAGGAGGGAGGGGTCCCATACAAATGAAACACAAATTTCTGCACATCTCGAAAACTGAACAAGCAAATGGAACCAATTTTGGCATATGGATGTCTTTGGGGGTAACAAATATCTCCAGATTGGTTCGACACCTTTCCCTCTTCAGGAAGGAGGGGTACAATACAAATAAAACACAAATTTCTGCACATCTCGAGAACTAACCAAGTAAATGGAACTAAATTCGGCAGGTGAATATTTTCAGGGATAACAAATATGTCCATAATGGTTTAACACCCCTCCCTACTTTATACGGGAGGGGTCCCATACAAATGAAACACAAATTTCGCACAGCTCGAGAACCAATTAAGTACCAACCAACCAAATTTGGTATGTGATTGTTTTTAGATGTAACAAATATGCCCATACTGGTTAAACACCCCTCCCTCTTCTCGAAGGAAGGGGTTCCATACAAATAAAACACAAATTTCTGCACATCTCCAGAACTAACCAAGTAAAAGGAACCAAATTTGGCAGGTGAATATTTTTAAAAGTGACAAATATGCCCATAATAGTTTGACACCCCTCCTTCTTCTGGAAGGGTGGGGTTTCCTACGAATGAAACTTTTTTCACAACTCCAGAACTAATCGAGTAAATGGAACCAAGTTTAGCATGTAGAGGTTTTTGGGGCAAAAAATATTTTAATGGTGGTTCAACACCCCTCCCACTTCTGGGTGGGGGAGCTCTTATACTAATCAAACATAAATTTCTATGGTGGTTTGGTACTCCTCCGTACTCTGGAAGGGGAAGCAGGTCTCCCATACAAGTTAAACAGATATTTCAACCAGGTTTTCCGGAAACCAGCCTACAATGATCGGGTCGATGCACAGGAGCCAAAACTCGACTTCAGAAGCCATTTTGAATTTAAGCTGGAAACTTCCGGATTCTAATATAGGTGTTTCCGCAATCATAATGATGCACTGAAGCCAGAAGTCGACCTCAGACAACATTTTGAATTGTAAGATGGCAACTTCCGGTTTCTGAAAAACAGCCGAAAATGACCGCTTGCCATTCAATATGAGTACCTCCGGAACCCGAATGATGCACAGAAACTAGAAATCGATCACAGATATCATTTTGAATTCTAAGATGGCGAATTCCGGTGTCTGGAAACAGCCGAAAATGACCAAATACCACCCATTATAAGTGTATCCTTAACCAGAATGACGCTCAGAGGCCAGAAATTGTCTCCAAATGCCATTTCGATATACAAGATGGTAACTTCCGGTTTCGGAAAACCGCCGAAAAAGACCGAATATTACTTGATATGGATATTTCCGTAAAAGAGATGATGCATAGAAGCCAAACATTGATCCTGGACACTATTTTGAATTCAGTTTCTGGGAAACAACAAAATTACTGAATACTACCCAATATGAGTATTTCCGGAATCAGATTGATGCCAGAAAAACAGCTGAAAATGATCGAATACCACTCAATATGGATATTTTCAGTACAGAAGCCAAAAGTCGAAGATGTTGTCATTCCGATTAAACCAACCATTTCAAATGATCAAATGACTTGCTTTTTGACTTTGATCATATCCTATGGTCAATTCGTCGTGCATTTGCAGACTATAAACAAACCGCAAGGAAACAATAAATTTGGAATGTTTAAAATTATTAAAATAAACACAAAAATGGGCGAGACAAAATTTGCCGGGTCAGCTAGTATACTATAATATAGTTCAATTTACAAATAAGACATAACACATGAGTAAGCTGTGTGCAAGTGAATCAGGGTGTGATTCTGAATAGCTGTTGTTGATAGTTTGGGTTTAAAACAGAAAACGGAACGCTATTAATCAGTTTGTACTGTACTCGAAATTAAACGGTGACAAACCCGAAACAACCCAAAATTCCCCGAAACTAACTTGGCGGATTTTCGAGCCAAATGATGGAAATGTCATTGAGTTTCTTCAAAGTCAAGAAATGTTCGATGTGTCAAATGATGCCATATGGCATCATTAGGTTGATTCGTGTATGCACGTGATACTAAGTATTCAAATTCTTCGAAATTAAAACTTAAATCTTAGTCACTGCTATGTTGCTCAATATTTTTCTTTCGTCTGAATGTTGAATGTTAATCGTTTCGTGTTTAGTTTTTTAAGCATGTATATATTGCGTTGAATGTGTGATTTATGAAAGTTTGTAACAAATTTCGAAAAAAAAATCCCAAAACGATAACTATAAATCAGAAAGGCACACTATATATATATTTATACTATTGATGTTTTGTAACATACCTTGTACACCACCCTTGTCAAGGAAATTGTTAAGTTGAAATGAAGAGTTACTCGATGCTAAGTACTGTATAAACCTCTGAAATATAAGATAAATGAATAAGGAGATATTTACTGTTAAATTCTGCATCGTACCTCATTGCCATATGCCAGCATATGATGTGTTGTGATGAGGGCTTTATAAACAACAACCCAGTTTGCATTTTGTGACCGCTCTACCAGCAAATTAGCTAAATGAGGAATAGAAACGTTTGGTTCGTTGGTACAATGGACCAAATCTGAAAAGAGATAATCATAAGGTTGTAAGTACTGTATCGAAAACTAACTGTTAATACGTATCAAAAAAAAACTATAATAAATAGTCTAAAAATAAAAACTGTAGTATACAATATAATCATTTTATTAAAACAGGGTGTAACTAGGAGGAGCAGGGTTAAAAAGGGCGTTGTTCTGTATATTAAAACCACAATATCCGCAGTATATTGTTTCCGATCAAACTCATTAATTCAAATGCATAATTTTTTTTTTTGACAAACGTCAGCGTAGTTAGGAATAGTAGGGGCTATTTCCATGCTTTAGAATTTGAATCATCCGAATACAACACACGGAAATACAACAATTACCAAGACTAAATTGCACAAAATGAATTAATCTACTAAGATTATCAAAACAAGTACTGTAACACAAAAACGCATGGGGTAACACGTGATAATTTTGTCGCTTGCAGGATTTATTTAACTTGAATAAGTCAACCTAAAAAAAAAACAATCATTGTCCAATTTCTTTTTCTCAAGATTTTACCCTGTTTTCTCACAGAAATAATTTCTGGCTATGCCATTGTATCACACAAATAAAACAACAAAAAAAAAATTAAGTTCGTTGATTGCAAATTTTCCTTTTTTAGTGACTCAATTATTCGAAAAATTCGATTATCCGCAGTGAAATTTGAGTAATCGAGACCGAAAAGATAGGATTTTTTTATTCCGATAACAATCAAAATCGCCTTACTTGTTTTTCTATCGAAAAATTGAGACTCGTATTTTTCTGTTTGGCCCTTAGGATGACATTTTCTGCAATAGAGTGGATCCTCCAAGGAAAATATCAAACTGTACTTTAAGCAAAAAAAAACATAATGAGTAAAGTTTTGGATTTTTTTCTACTGCTCAAATCAATGTATATATACTTATATGAAAACCGGTTTGTTTCTCGCAAACTGTCACAACTTCCTTGACCCCACCCTTTCAATTACGTCACGTTTTTATACCCCCTCCCCCTTTTTTAGTTATAATTGGCTAAAAATTGAGAAATTTGTAAAAAATGCATTTTTTTAAATTAGAACGATTTTTCGAACTAAATTTCTATTTTTAACAACGGCTTTGACCCGTTAATATTCAAGTTCATTAAGAAGTCAATGTGTGCAGTAGGGAAAGCAAAAAATAAGCGAACTGGAAATATGATACAGATTGCGATATATTTCTCCAAATCTTTATCATATTTCCAGTTCGCTTATTTTTCGCTTTCCCTACTGCACACATTGTCTGCTTAACCCGAATCAACCCAATGCAGCCATATGGCATCACTAGACACATCAAACATTTTTCAACTTTGAATGAAGTGGAATGTAATTTCAATCATTCGGCAACACTTGTATGAACATAAATAGGTGCCGCTTGGCAGAGAACGTAAAATCAAGTTAGTTTAGTTTTGTACGTGGACGTAGTAGCTCCCCAAAGTCAGACTGAAAATAAAAAGTGCTCAAATTGGCGAAATGAACTCATTACGTCGGTAGATTTTTTTTTCTTGATCTTCCAAAAATGTTATCATATTAAGAATTATTCTGTTAGAAAGCTATAACTTGCAGCTACAAGCAAGGAGAAAACTAAGCTCAGAAACGTAAATGTAGCGGAATGGCATTTGATTGAAATAGTGTGAAGCCATTTGGCGTCATTGGGCGTACTAGAGTACCGGGTTTTCGGTGCGTATTTCCGTTGTTGCGTCTCTAGCCTGTGAGATGTTTTGGCAGGTGGTAATATATATTTTTTGCTTTATTTTGTATTTTGTCACATCGTTAGGAATCTTACATTGCAAAAGGCATTGGACTATCTAGATGAGCTAAATTTTGAAGACGATGAACATCCAACACGAGTGGAAGCACTATACATTCAACCACCTGAAAATGATGGTAATGTCAGCGGTGAAGACGACGTTGATGACGACGAAATAAGTGGTATCCCGGACAATGTATGTGCAGGACAGCTGAAATCTGGTTGCGAAATCGTACTGAGTAGCGGCGAACGTATCGATGGCTTCACAGACACAGATGCAATGGATGTTGAAGTTAGTGAAACTGATCCAACACCATCAACATCCAAGGCTCATGTAAGGACGCGAAGTGCTGCAAGTTCAACTATTGCCGATTCTCCCGTTGTCACTCAATCCTTTCTTCCTGTGCGAAAATCGTATTCCGAAAAAGTGTTCAATTTCCAGCAAAAAACATCTAAAGAAAAAAGCTCGCGGCCACATTGAATCTAAAAGACTAGATGGTACTGACATTCACCTAACCAAATGGGTGGACAATTCGGTTGTGTGCATTGCGTCGACTGTATACGGGAAGATGCCTGTTTCCAGTGCTAACCGCTATTCTAAAGAAGCACACAAAAAGATCTTGGTGAATCGACCATGCGTTGTTATTGAATACAATAAGTATATGTGTGGAGTCGATCGAATGGACCAAAATGTAGCTCATCTGCGAATCGGCTACCGTGGAAAAAATGGTGGTTTCCCATTTTTGCGTGGTTAATCGACGTTTGTGTACATAATGCTTGGCAGCTGCATCGACGCGTGAATCCGACCACGTCGCAATTACTGTTCAAGCGTGAGTTGGCGGTTTGGTACTGCAAGCACTATGGCCATATGCCGAAAGCACCTGGTGTAAGCGCACTATATACAAACAGCCAAAAAACACAATAATCTAAAGGACAATATACGCTTTGATCGAACAGACCACTTTCCGAAGACAACCGAAAGTCGACGGCGATTTGCAGGATATTCATGCAAATCTCAAATCCGCATGGAATGTGAAAAGTGTAACGTTGGGCTTTGTATGAAATGTTTTAAATCGTTCCATACTCCGACATGATTCCATTTTTCAGTTTCATAATAAAAACAAGAAAAACAGTGATTTTTACTATAAACTTTTACTATGATGCCATATGGCTTCAGGATATATCTCGGAACCCAAGATATATTCCGATGTCCTGACTTTTTTTTCTTAGTTTAGGTCCTGGTAGCTCGCTCTGAAAATTTCAGCGAAAAATATTCACAGGGGAATTTTGGGCTGATTCGGGTTAATGAACTAAAACGATTTTACTGAAAAACTGAAAATGAAAGGAAAACAGTGCAACAATTTTTTGGCTTTGGCTGTTCGCTTATTTTTCGCTTCCCCTACTGCACACATTGTCTGCTTAATGAACTAAAACGATTTTACTGGAAAACTGAAAATGAGAGGAAAACAGTGCAAAAATTTTTTTGGCTTGGCTTCTATATATTATTTTTTGATGAAGATTGATGCGAAAATAAATTTCCCCGAGTTTGAACATATTTCAACTTAAGAGGCAACAATGGCGCCATTTTGATTTTTGAGAAATCGGAAATTTTCGATGTTTTATCGACGCCAGTTTGTTTTGAGATCAAATACCAAAATTCTAAGAGTTTGTCCACTTATGAGCATCTTCTTACCCATCTTTAATAAAAAACAGATCTTGAATTGGACAAAAACTGAGCTCAAAACGGTGACTCTACGAAAACGTTTTGGCATGGTTTTAGTTTATTTCACAAAGCAAAATAATATCGAGTGTGTATGAGCATTAACGGTAATGCGCTAATATCTAAAAGTGGTAGTCAAATTATGTCTTATATTAAGTAAAAAAAGACAAAAATTCCGCCATTTCTCAACTTGACCTTATGTTTATTTGACTTTCCCGTTTGGTGTATATGACGACAACTGCGGGAGTTGTGCTACGATCGTATTAAACGTAGCGATCACTCTCAGCCGAATTTCGAACATATGACGACTAACTTGTTAGACCAACACCTTACCTCGAGACAACCTGGCAGATTTCTGGAGCCTTCTAGTGCTTGTGAGGTGGCAGAAAGTGTATAAGGCGTTGAACTAATACAATTGAATACAACTATGCAGGAAACTTAAAATTGTGTTTAAGTCCAGCATAATAAATTTTCAGTTTTGTGTTAACATCATCATTTTCCGGTTTTGTGTTAACATCATTATTTTCCGGACTTTTTTTTTGGTTTTCTAGCTCGCTGGTTAGAGTTGTTAAACTGCGTCGTCATACCAGTACCAGCAATTACCAATAAATTAAATGTATTATGGGCTGTACGGGTCTACTACGAAAGGCTGAAACTCAAAGGCAGAAATACGAAAGGCTGAAATCACGAAAGGCAGAAAGCTACATAAGCCTGAAAAACACGTAAGACTGAATCACGAAATGCTGAAAAATCATAAGGCTGAATAGTTCAAAGTTCATTTCTAAAAAAGCATTCACGGCTTTCGGCCGAATCGACTGTCTTAGATGTATGCTGTCCTTGCTCGCTCTCGCTCGTTCGGACTAAACTAGGGAATAACCCCAACGAGTCAGTAGACCTAGAAAAACGAACGAACCTATTCAGAGGTATTTGCGGGGGGAGGGGCTACCACCCCTTTTCAGCCTTTCGAGTTTCAGCCTTTCGGGTTTCAGCCTTTTGGGTTTCAGCCTTCCGTTACTAACCCGGCCTGTACAATTTGCTTTCTACCTCACTATCATCATAACAGTTAATTTTGAAAGGATGTTTGTATCATTATTTGAGATTTTTTAACCACAATCCTGAAATGACAAATCCTTATCGCGTTAAACAGTAGCAGAAAAGTGGTGCCGCTCTCGGATAACTCATTGGTGCCGTTCTTGGTAAAAATTACCGAGACCCTGCAATAAATTTAAAGTGTAGCTACAGTTGGGTTTGAAACATAGTTTTTTGCTTAGATAACCACAATCTCTGTATTTACAATCATTTTTTTACAAACTTTAAAATAATCTACGAGGTTTTTGGTGCAACTAAATAACTCAAAAAACATCACGGAAGAGCAACTGCGAAGAATGCGGTCGTCAACTCAAAACTCTATATTTTCTGAAAATTAAATTTTTCGTTCACGAATACATGATTGAGGATTGTTTCATAAAACTACGAATACAACTTAAATATTGAGCCAAGATAACAAAATTATATCGTATTTCACTCATCTCATATTTCATGTATAAATGCCCAGCTGAAAAATGAGTGGCCAAACTAACGAACAGATAACAGCTATTTATGGTAGTACGCTGAACTGCATAAATATCTGAGAGGTTTGACTCATGTAGTAGTACAAAAGGCATATTTTTTATCTCCACGCCCAAACTATATGAGGAAACATAACTTTACTCTCTCTATAGAAAGATAATGCAATCAGTATAAAACTAAAATTTTTCATCAATACTCGACATAATGTAATGCACCTATTTCAAATTTGTCTATAATGCTCATATTCTACGATCGCATACTCTCCCTTTTTTTATTATAAAATTTCACAAACAGTTTGAGATTTTATCACAGCATATTCATTACATAAATAAACATACAATTTAAAAGCAGAAGTTACCAAATGTTACTTCACAATATCTGCTATAAAACAGAGGAAAAAAAAACGATTCGGTAGTGAAACAATTACATACAGAATACATATTCGTTGTAAAATTTATCATATAATTTATGCATTCTTACTTATTTTCAAAAACCGGCATCACAATACTGCTTTTAGGCGAATTGATTATATACTTATTTTTTCGACCTTTCAATTCAACCTAGCACAATCGAAGCAAATCAAAATAAAAAAGTCTACGTATACAAGTAAATTCAGACTATCAACATTGTGAATATACTGGGCGTTTCCAATGATAGATGCAATGCAGCTTGCCTAATTTCCTACTTATAAGACTAATCAAACACAAACATAATTGAACAAAAAATGTTACATATAAGGGACAAATAATCGATGACGATTATTAGCTCTATGAAATTAGGAAAAGTTCAACACCCAAGGACGTTTGCAATGTAAAAATCTCATGATAATCATACGTTGCAGTTTTCAATCTAATACAAAAACTTCCACTTACAGTCCAAATGTTTTTTCTTCGGTCCAATCATTTCTTCGGTAGTCGCCTTGCAGACTGATTTTGCAAGACCCTGTCCAGCCAGGCTGTGCCGAGCTGCTAATAGTCTATCGTTGATGGTTTGTCCAGCCATTACACCCGTCCGCGCAGAACTGCCAAACCGATCGATGATCAATTGTATACTAAATTTCTACCCTTAACACTTAAATAATTTGTATAAATTCAAAGAAAATATATTACTGTGCACACTGTTTTGTAAATTTTACACAAATGGAATGATGAAAATATAATTTTACTTTTTGTCAAATATATGATAGTCACATATAAAGCCTCTCGATGTGACTACCGATAAAATTTACAGTCTAATCTAGTAATAGATTGGTAGAAACAGAAAAATGACCTGTCAGAAAACAGAAGAGAGAGCTCACAAATGATTCACATTGTACGTAACAATATTCAAAAGGTACACGGAGGAAAATCTACACGCAAAAACTAACTCTTTAGGTTGAACTTGCAATTAGGATTGGTCAATCTTAAATCAATCTACAGAGAATCGATCTTTTCCGTCTCGGTTTTCGATTTCACAGATCGATTCTCTTACTCTGAAAAAAAATAAAAGATCGTTTATTTTTCGATTTGATTATTTCGATCTCTTGAAAATTTGAATTATTTTTCAGCATTTTTATGATGCGATTTTGAGTAATTGTTAGATATCGTGTACACGCTCACTCTGGGCTTAGATTATTCGGGTTATTCGCGTTGAAAGAGATTTTTAAGGCTGTTCGCACCTACGTGAACGCTCATATGTAATTGTCAAAATGTGCGTGATGACAAAAGTAAAAATATTTCCTTCCTTCTTTTTCGCATGCAAAAACCAAACAAATATCAGCAACACCGTCAACGCGAATTGAAACATAGATATCCAACTCAACCAACAATACGGGCAACAAAAATGTGACGCCCTTCCGAGTATGATGGCGGTTGGGTGAACTACATTTCATGCGCACACACAGAAAAATATTAAGGTAATTGCTATCTCTTTAAATTTGGTCAGATTTGTGCGGTGTTTTCAACAGACTAATCTATATGGTCTAGATAATAATTATCATTTATTACAACAGGACTAACAAGCAAATGATGAAATTGTCTATGTATGAGATGACCATGATATGAATTAATTATTTTGATAATTATACGACTAGTCGTTTATAGTTGTTTGAAGGCGTTTCAACAATATGTTTTTAATGATAACCAAGATGACTAGTACAAAATACCTTACTTTTGCAGTATGCAGCGGACACGAGTTTCGCCGCGCGTGAACGAAAATCGAACGGATTTGTATAGGTACTGTTAATTTGGTGATGACGACAAGGTGCTGAAAGGTGAAGCATATTTTCAATATCATTGTAATTTTTCAAAATCCTTATACGGTATTACCTAGGACAGGATGTGACAAGAGAAACCAAAATTACATAAAGTTCTGCCAAAGTGAAAGCCCTCTCTGATTGGTCGATTTTGTTAAGCGCACTGTTAAGTTTTATTATTAGTCGGTATGGTTGGCCGTACTGCAAAAACTTTCGATATTTTTGGTTTACCCTGTTTCTGCATAACAAGTGGATGAACATGTTTTTATCGTATCGTATATCACTCGACTTAGTTCGACGAGCTGAGCATTTTCTGTATGTGTGTGTATGTGTGTGTGTGTGTGTGTGTGTGTGTATGTGTGTATACGTGTGTGTGTATGTGTGTGTGTAGAGCACTCCCAATCTCACTCGATATTCTTAGAGATGGCTGGACCGATTTCAATGAAATTAATTGCAAATGAAAGGTCAATTTGCCCCATAAGACCCTATTGAATTTTATTGTAATCGGAATTTTAGTTTAGAGTTTATGTATCAAAATGTAAAAATCACGAAACATCAATATCTCAGAAACTACGCAACCGATTTGAACAAAATTAATTTCAAATGAATGGGCTACCGAATAAACCCTCAACTTTCGAATTTCATTAATATTGAACATGTGGTTCAAAAGTTATTTACAGAAACGTGTTCTCGAGACTATTTAATCTCACTCATGTTTCTCAGAGATGGCTGAACCGATTTTCATAAAATCAGTGTCATATGGAAGATCTTGTTGCCCCATAAGACCCTAATAATTTTTTTTGCAAACGGATTATTACTTTGCCTGTTATGTTTGAAAATGTGAAATCCAGCTATGAAAAGTAAAATATTTACAAGACTACTTAAACTCACTCACTTTTCTCTGAGATGGCTGAACCGATTTTCACTAAATTAGTGTCGAATGAGAGGCCTAGCTGCCTCATAACACCCTATTGAATTTAATCGGACTGTAACTTCGTCTGTAATGTATCGAAATGTGAAAATCACTAAACTTCATTAGCTCAGAAACTACACAACCGATTTGAACAATATTGATATCAGATGAACGGGCTAGTTAAGGGTTAACTGATGAATTATGATTGAACAGGTGGTTTCATAATTCGGCTGCTCTATACGTTCCCATTTCATTCGATTATTATCGAACTTAAGCAACCGTTATATATTAAATTGTTAAAACAACGAGTCAATTATCTCAAAGATTACACGACTTATTCAACATAACTAGCGTCATACGAATGAGTTATCTCTTAAACTTACAAACAACTAACTTCATAACAACTTGATATATGGTTCAAAACTTATGAAACGAAAAGAAATTCAGAGACTATTTAAAACTATACCTGCTTTGATCAATATACGTGGACTCAACGTAATTCAAATGCGGTTTCGTACTAATTGAACGTTCCCGGTATCGCTCGTGATGAAATTTCTCGAAATTAAGTCATTTCTTTTATATTGCTATTTCTTAAGCACTAACATTACGTCAAATTTCATATTTCATACTTCAATTACAACATCAATATTTTAGAACCCAAGAGCGAATATTCTTTTATTGGATTGAAGCGTCCATGTAAATCTATTTTTACAAATAATGAGTTTGAATGAGAAAGGCTGGGTCTACTACTTATGATGAACGATTGCAGATTTAATTCAAGAAAAGCAAAAGGTATAAGTTAAAATTATGACTAGTTCAAATAAATCCAAAAATATCTTCAAATCAATTCAAGATTCATTGACTAACCATTTTCAAGTAACTAATTATAAGTGTAACCCAGAACTTGAAAGGTATCCTAGGTATTGAAATTTATTTTATTAAATATTTTTTGGCGACACTGGCAAGCGTCGTGCCGAAAAATTTAAAATGTTTTATGAAGGCTATTTTGAACGAAAAGAAGAATAACTAGAAGCCACTTGTCACATCCTGTCTTAGGGTATTGCCACATACATAAGACATAAGTAACACTCAGGAAGAAATCTTCCAAAAAAGTTGATACAAAATGAACTGCTCGAATGGTACCCCACCCTGAATAAAATCACTGTTTGAGTTGTTATGAAGACAGTTTACCTGTGCAGCCCTGCATTTGTTTCGTTTCTACTCGAAAAATACTGCATTGATTTTAAAAATAACTTTTTGACAGATGGGGTTTTCTTAGGAGCTCGATAAAGCCGAAAAACAGAAAATTCATTTTGTTCTTTATTTATCGAGCAGTTTGACAGGACGAGGTACGGAGTACTATTGGGCAACGTGTACCAGAAAAAACGCCAGTGTTACGTATGTCTTATATATGTGGTATTGCCTTTTTTTGTTTTCATCTGGCGGATTTAGCACGATAAATCGATTTTGCTAATAATCATCCGTAAATCCGTAAATTACAGTTTTAGGGGCGTTGAAATCATCAGATGGCAGCACTTACCGTTATAACGGTGTTGCGGGCAAAATGTATAAAGTCAGGTATCTTGCTCTAGTAATCATTAGCATAACGTTTCGCCCATGTACGGTATATGAGAGAACTATCATTTAAGGCATTTCGAGCAGATTTTTGTCCTTCATTTAAAAATCAAAGGAAAATGATAAACATTTTTTAAAAATCACTTTTCGCTCAGAAAATTGCACTCTTCCAGCTGATATATAAAAATCAGGAAACCGTTTAAAACTTTAGGATCCCATTTTCAAATCTATTTATCGACATATGCAAAGAACTCCTCAAGCTCGAAATAAACAACTAAATATTCCAGTTCGTGATATCTTAGCTAATTTTGATTTTCCCTACATGTATCTTCTGTATTCCTTCTTTAAATCCATTCATGTGCCTATTTAGTACATTTTTTTGTTTTTTTTAGATTGTGTATATACTGAAATATATATTAAGACGCTACAGAATTTTTCTCGGACTGTAGAAACTGAAAAAATTATAAAGAATTCTTCAAGATCAGTTATATGTCCTAGTTTCAAATTTTGATTCGTTATATATCTATAATTGTATTCATTTGTTTGAAAAGATGAGAGGGTTTTTATGCCTATAGCCATATAACCATATAAATTCTACTCAAGCAGACTTTTACCTACACCAACTGAATTTACGGCCCCGTTATACTTTTTGCGTCTGGGCCTTCTATTATTATTGTTGATAAGAATAAAAACAAGAAACTGAGATACACTAAGTTGTAAAATTACGCGAGATTTGCTTTTTAGTATTGTTGTAATAAATTGAAATTGCAAATGATCTAGACCATATAGAATAGTCGATTGAAAACCACCGTACAAATTTGATTAAAGTACCATGATATTTTTCTGGGCGTGCGAATCTGGTCAAGCTCACCACTGAAATGATAAGAAGTACCATAGACCTTCCTACACTGTAATTAAATGATACGATTACTTCAAGTGTTTTTGCACTTGACTCGATTCGTCACGTCACACTGCAAATTGAAGTGATTTAGTGTTGATTTCACAATGATTAACACTTTCTAATGAAATGATCTTGCGTTGAAAACTGTTCAATGGAAATCATCATCATGTTATAATGAATATCTCTTGAATTTGCACCACTGTTCAAATCAATTTAATTTCAGCTGCGATTCCAATTGACAAACGTCAAAAACATAAAACATAAACAAAAATAGTCGCGATGGCGAAAGGCGCAAGCAGCACATTTTCCCCGGAGATTAAAAATTTGTTTGGAAGTAAGTTCTATTGAATCTTTGATATTAAAAAAATAATAATAAAACAACTCTTTTACAGATCCTGAATTCGAATACACCGACACAGCGACAGTGGTCATTTTGTAATCAAATTGAAAACCTAGAATAAAATAAAATGAAAAATCTAAAATAAACAGAAACCTTTTAAATTTATTGTGATTAGCAGATAATATCCAAATGACCAACATTTTGTATCTCAAACATAAGAATATCTAAAAAGATGAACATAACAACAGAAAATCAAGTGATTTGCTGTTGATTTCACCGTTCTTTGCATTAACATGTTTCGAAGGATTTTCTTTTCACTTTGAAATGTTCGGCAAGTAGTGCGAATTCAACAGCAAATCACTTCACTTCGACGTGATTTTTTTTTACAGTGTATCTGCGCTAGTATTAGTGGTCGATTTCACTAATACAAGTTTAAATTTTGGTTGCAAATAATCAACACGCTGGTAGTTACAAAAAATTTCCTCCTGCCCTGAGCTTTTATTCAAGTTGTAAGCCGATTTTTAGTTTTATTTCATCTGGTTTTCCACTAAAACAAAGTTTGTTAGAACAGGTAACACTAATGAACTAGGATTCATTAGTGCAATATTTTTCGAAATTTAATATCAGCAGATTTTTTGGTTGAAAACAAATCGATTTTATTAGGATACAGACTAAGCCTGTATTGGTGAGATCTGGCGTAGAAAGCTCTATGATATTTTTACGTGTGGATTAGTGATGGGAAATATCGAGCAAAATCGTTAACGATAATATCAATGGTTTCCAGCGCCCCATCGATATTATCGATAAATTATCGATAATTTTTGCAGGGGGTGCGAGGTCGCAAAAGCAAGGATAATGTCTGTTCACTTGTGAATTTTACCGAAGTCTATTCGGCCAGTAAAGAATTGGGAACAATAATTGGCTATTTTGGATAACTACTATGTGATATTTTGCAAGTGAAATAAACATTTCGCATGCTTTGTGCCACCTGAACTGCCGCCTGCAACTCATCGATAATAATCGTTAGCGCTACCCAGGTAACCATCAAGCACTATTTTAAGCCATCTAAGAAACACATAACAGCATTTGAGTGCATATTAGCTGTAAAGAATATTTTCAAATGCCAATAAGCACTGTAGAATTGAAGCCGTGAAATAGACCCTTTATGGGTGTATAAAGCAATGTTTTAGAGCTTTTAAGCCCTGTAGCTTTAGGCTAAGTAACGTATACGTGAATGTTTACGATTTTAAAGACAAAAACAAACAAAAAACAATGGATAGAATGGAAAAGTGGCAAAACATTTTGACAAACGGAACAAACAAACCAAAAAACAAACGAAATTTTGACCGTTTTGCCTAAGACAGTAAAATCAAACTACGCACTAGTACTGTGCAATCAGTAGCAGATCAGCAAATAAATGCCGATTTATATAAAGAAATTGATTTCCAAGCTGTTGAAGTTGATGATTTCTATGACCAAGAGTCTTATTATAATCTGGAGTTTGTAAGTTAGTTGCTATACAAGTTCGCGAAGAAACGTTTGTTTGTACATCCTACTCTTCCGGCAAAAAAACTCATAACCTGTATAACAAGTTTATGAAGAAATTACAGTGTATCATAACATCATACTCTACCTGTAAAATAAGGGAATGCAATAAAAAAATAAAAAATATGTGATATAGATTAAAACAGAAATATTCGTTTTTGCTCGTCAAATTCATAGGACGGCCGTATTTAGAATATTTTTTTTTATTCTCGCTTATTTTCCGTCGGTCTAGTTCCGCCACTGTTGTTGTGCCGAACCGTTGATTAACGGACCGGCGCCAACGGCTTTACTTCCTCATGCGATGGAAGGCGTGATCCCAGAGATTTTTCGCCTCAGAAAATCTCCCGGTGTAGGCTAGGATTGAATCTAGACCAGTTGGGTTGGTTGTGAGTGGATCACGCCACCTCACAACTATCGACACCTATGTCGGCGGTGGGATTCGAACCCAGGCGTCGAGCGTGGTTGGCGGAGACGTTACCAACCACGCTAGGCCCCCGCTCATATTTAGAATATATTTGAAAAACAGTTTCAAATGAACCGTAGAAAAACGAAACTGCAACAAGTTGCCTCGAATCACTTTACGATTTTAACATTTCTAGTCTCTTCGGTTCGTTATCACCGAAAGTGCGGGTGGCTCCTGTCCAAGGTGCATTTCAGTAGGAATTCACGATCAAAAAAGTGATCGATTATCTGGCGATTCACCGTTGCGCCTTGCTTATTGAAACCATTGCGCCCGTGTATCTTCCCAATCGATGCAACCGTTGCCTTCATAAAATTTTCATCTCGGCAGCGGTCCCCCAAGGATTCCACATTGGCATTTCACGGGCTGCTGAAGTGATTCAACTAACTTAACGTTGATCGGGTTGTTTGACGACGTACCCGGTTATTAAAACAACTGCCAACGCATCCAGCTTCGTATTAACGTGCGACAGCAACAACAGACATTTGTTTACCTTTATGGTCAGGTTATCATTCTCTTTCGCAGCCTTTTTCGGTTCTGTCTGGCAAGATGAATGTTTCATCTTTGGTACTTCTCTTGTATTCTCCTAGTTCGAGCAAAAAAAAACGCAGAAAACAAAACAGCATAAACCATCAATTTTAGTTTGAAACTCTCGTATATTACAAGAGTACTCACTTGCTACCGGTTTTGCGATTTTAATCGGCTGTAAAAATGATGTTTCACCGAGCGAGACGATGAAACAACGGGTAAACGCAGCAGACCAGAAAGCCTTCAATATGCAACAACACCGCGGTTCGAAACTGGATCTTCTTCGACTTCACAGAGCGACACGAAAAAAACAACGAGTCAGCAGTTAGCTGGTCGGATACGTGTGTGAAGCAAGAAAGCAAATAACTTTTTTTTTGCCCGAGAGAAAAAAACAAAACATAAACAAAATTTTTCTCATAGGTGTAGTTCAAAAGTGGGGGCAGGCAGTATATCGACCGAAATATTCGCCAAAAGTGGTTTTTGAACAGCCCTTAAGTAGAATATAGAACTTTTAGGCTTTGTAAGACATTTTCTATATTATACTATAGAACCAAATTTGAACTATTTTTCACGGCTAAACGGTTAGGAACCATTCAAATATTACATAACGCGGAATTTGACAATTTTCAATACCCACCCACCCCCGCGTAACGCAATTTCACATGTTTGCCACACGCAATGTAACGCTTCGCTGAATACCCCCCCACCCCTGAGCGCGTTATGTATTATTTGAATGATCCCTTACTTGGGTAAAATTAAACAATATTATCGATATGGAGCAATTATCGATATTAACGATAAATATCGATAACTTTTCCATCACTAGTGTGGATATGCTTTAGTTCACCCAACGGCCTACAGATGGCAAGTTCATAGTGTTGCCTTCACACTTAGTTTCTTTTACCGAACTCAGCAATCTTTTTAACGAGTTCTCAACAGCAATAACAATAAATACGACCATTGTGAAAGCTGCTATTACAACCATTGAATAATTTTATAAAGGTATTTTTGATTGCTTGGATCGATTATACTGATTTTCCCAGCACATTCAAGTAAAAACTTGATACGTTTAATGTTATGATGAATATAGGCTTTTTATTGCAGGCTTCTAGTAAACTGCTCTCCCGTGGTGGAAAAATTTCCATATGCTGACTGAAATTATTTACATTATCTCAATCGTAATAGATAGAATCATTGTTGCGGATGTGCCATGATATGAAACATTCAACTAAAATACACAAATACGTACATATTTGATAAATAACAACTTACTGAATAGATCGTGTACTTACACCTCGTTTTCTTGTAGATTTGAAATTACGATATGCATTTTAATTTTTGTTTTTTGAAAATCACACGCGAAACACTTTAAAAACTCAGCTTCGAAACTCTTTGAATATTTGCAAAATGGCGGACTTTTGATATTTCGTTTTGACAGATACAGAAAAATTGCCGAACAGAATAGTAACAAACATCAAGAGTTCAGTAAATCAATTGAAGGGTTTTCAGCAACACCTAGGTAGGTGCTAACAGATCGTCAAATGTTTACTGAACTTTATGTAAGTGCAGAACATACTTTAGTTTACTGAAAAGGTCAGCAATGTTTTTGCTGAGCTCGTCAAGTGCCTTTTTTAAAATGGTAATTCGGTAAAAACTTTAACCGACATCAGTTATTTTTGAGGAAATTACAGACTGATCAGTATTTTTTCAAATTTACTGAACATTACCGTAATAAAAATTACTTAACAATTAAAACGAGAATAAGTGTGTTGAGATTATATGCAGCGAAGCCCAACTTGGATATCTATGTTTCTTTAAGTCGTTTTCGTTTTTGCGGTGTAGCTACCCCGCGGACTACACTTTGTCCTATCACTGTTTTTTTTACATTTTCCGGACTATCCCGGACTACCCTTTTTCTGTCCCGGACAGTCCGCGCAAGAAACAGAGTGCAGTTTTGAAGACACCAACACATTCACACGTATGTGTCAAAATCGAAAAAAAATGTGTCAAAATCGGTTTGCTTTGATTATCGTTCTTCGCGTGTCAAACATCAGGTTGAATTTTAGTTATTTTATTTTGTTATTTTTCAGTAAATTGGCAAATTTTTCGTACAGTAGCACAAATGCGATAAAAGACAATAGAGCTTTCTACGTCAGATCTCACCAATACAGGCTTAGTCTGTATCCTAATAAAATCGATTTGTTTTCAACCAAAAAATCAGCAGATTCAATTTCGAAAAATATTGCACTTATGAATCCTAGTTCATTAGTGTTACCTGTTTTAACAAACTTTGTTTTAGTGGAAAACCAGATGAAATAAAACTAAAAATCGGCTTACAACTTGAATAAAAGCTTGAGGCAGGAGGCATCTTCAGCGATGGTCCAAATCGTTGTTTTGATCTATTTTTTTGGAAAAAACTCAAATTCACTGGTGCACCGGTGGTGTAAATTTCATTTTATACCAGATCTAAATTGAAAAAATTTGAAACTGGTATACGTTTTGGTCTATTTTTATCACTTTTTGGAACAAGAAATAGATCGTTCTAAAATCCTTTGTACGCTACCAATAGGTGGATGAAATGTCTTATTTCAATTGAATACCTCATTTTCAGCTATTTCCATATGAGCGTTTTGCGAGTGTTGAGGAATAAATAAAACAAAGATATTTATGACAATTCACAATTCATTTTTGTGGCTTTTCTGAAGAATAAAATGAACAGGTTTGTCGTTTTTGGCTTCAAGGAAACCGGCCAGCAAAAGAGGGAATTCTGGAAGACCATAACCGTAGGTTCAACTATTTGGTTTGCAACCATCAACCACCAGGATGACAAATATGTTGGCTGTTTGTTAATCGCCTTAATTGTAGTGGGACTAGAGAAAACCTTGAGAGGCCAGAAAAATGTTCCTCGAAGACACTGAACTGAAAACGTTCAAAATGCAGGCTTGTTTCAACATCCTCAAAACCGAAAGCAAGTTTGATTCTGAAAGATTTATGAGATGAAAACGGAAGATGAACATCTACGCGATCAAATATTTTTCGCTATCCTCCGAAGCCCTACTTGTTGCAGAAATTTTTCGATCATACCAATCCATCCTGAGAAATGTCACTGATGCTCGGGTCAAGTACATAAAGTCTCGTGGGTATAAAGAGTCTTGCCAAAGTATTCGTTTAATGTGCGTAAAAATTATCGAATTTCCGTTTGTTAAATATTGAGTGCTTCTTATTATAACAAGTCTCATAAACTGATAGCATAGGGTATTGAATTGTTGACAGTGTGACAGATGTCAGCGGTTTAAAACTACAAGATATACAACACCGGTGCGGAGAATAAAAAATTGGTCTATATTAGCAAGTTCTATTCAGGTTTCGCTGGTGTAAATCTAGTATAAAGTTGTTTCAAAAATAGACCACCGCTGAAGATGCCCTGAGTATCTCTAGTATTGGGCGATCACTCGTTGAGTAAAAATGGGCGATTTCATCTCTGATCTTTCCGATTATCGACACTAAAAAAACCACCTAGGCTTGAAATTCTCAGAAAGCACGAAACTCGAATTACCCGACCAACTGAGAATTTTCCAAATCCGTACCCGACCCGAATCCGAAGCCTTGGTTTTAAAATTACCCGTACCGACCCGAACCCGTAATAAATTTTCGGTGCTACTCGAAACCCGTTTCGGGTAAAAACACCCGCACCCGACCATCTTTAGTAGGCACTACGTAATTTGTCTAAGATCTCTACGAGTATTCTTTGATTTTTAATTTAAAAAATTACATTTTTTCATTAACTGGTAAGAAGTGCACAAAGTGACATTGCTGTTGCAAGTAGGGATGGGCGAATTTTTGGTTTACGTGTCATGATCAGCAATGGAAAAAAATCACCTCTAGTGACTTTTCATACATATAACGTAAGCCTAAGATGCGTTGACTAGTGATGGGAAATATCGCCCAAAACGGACATCGATAACAATCGATAATTCCGGGGCTTTAATCGATATTATCGATAAGTATCGATAATTTGACAGCTAACGTTTGCGGTAAAAAAAAATTTCAGATGGTGATGAAAAAAATAAACTATTTTAGATGGTGATGAAAAAAAACTATGACAGATAATTGAGTTGGATAAATTTCCCATGGAAGTTTATCATGTTAGCTTCCTCGTAAAAAAAAAATTACGTCCTTGCGTCCGGCCTTCCGGCAGTTAACCGCAACATTCGCCATGGCGGACGAAAATATGCGTGTAGCCATGTTTTTAAGCTCTTTCTTCGTTATTTTTTTTATTAATTCTTCCTCCGTTTTCGCGACAAAATTGTTGGAACAGATCTTGCGCTTCAAGTTTGCCCAGAAATTCTCGATGGGAAGCAGGTGGGGGACGTTGGGGGGATCCGCCGACTTCGGTACCACATCGATATTCACCCGCTCCATCTCCTCCAACGATCGCTTCGAGTAGTTGGCCGACGTCAAATCTGGCCAGAACACCGTGTCTTCGCGCTTATGGTAGTTCTTGATGAACGACGCAACTTCTGTCAGGCACTTCGTACTATAAATTTCCCCGTTCACGGCCCGGAGCGAAAGAAGAGCAACTTTGATATCCCTTTCTCGCTGATTGTCAAACACAGCCGCACCTTCTTGGGGAACTTGGTCTGTGGAATAAACTTTACCTCGGTGCTCACTTATTTCGTGGGGGAGGTAAAATACGAAGAGCCCTGCTAGTCGTTGCCATCCATGGTGAGATAGGTCTAGTCGTCCATCACCACTGTCACGTCGCGATTCGCCAGGAAAATCGATTAAAACCATCTTATTCAACCACTGTCACTGCGTCATTGCCTGCAGCTCCGAGACCAGTGGACGGGAATGCTGCTTCCTGCATGTATGTCCATGTTCTCCAGATACTTTTTTACTGTTTTAGAGCATGCACCAACCTCTCGGCCAAGTGTACGCAGCGATTTAGCCACTTTTTTTTCGGTCTTCCTCTTCAGCATCCTTTGAAGCTTCTTGTCCCTCAGGGTCGTTTGCCGCCCGGAACCGGGCTTTCTTTCGATGCTCTGATCGTTGTCCAATAATGTCAAGATGTTGTAGATGCCAGAACCGGCATACCCGGCGTCCACAAAGTGCCGCACGATGTCCGTTTTTGACGCTGCGGGGTACCGTTCTTTGAACGCGCACACTTCTGAACGGAGTAGCTTCACTTTTTTCGCCATCACAGTTAGAGTTTGACTGATAGAGCTATCAAATTTGTTTTGCTAACTCTTGGGTTACTATGATTGATGATGCATGAGTAGTTTCGTCAGTGCGATTAAAGGTAAACCCATGAAAAATCGGCAATTTTTGTCCATTTTTTTTACCGAAAACGTTATTCGACAAATGCAATTTTGCTATATAAATTTGTTAAAAACAGAGACAGTGATGGCCCAAACAGAATGGATACGTTTGCGTTGCGTTGACGTCCATTTGACAGTAAATGTATGGGCTAACTGTCAAATTGCCGCAAACGCAGCCGCAACGTATCCATTGTGTTAAGGCCTTGAATGACAAATCTCACGATACTGCGAATGAAAATTCAAACAACCGGACGAGTTACACAGTTTGTTTGGGAAAGTCTTCGGGTTTTACGCCGGGAGTGCTTTCTACGGAATAGTTTCAAGCCGAAGTATATTTTGAAGGTTGTATAATAAGGAAAATAATTGAAGCAGGCAAAATTATGCCAATTTTTAAGTGGCCAAAAGTTCCCGAAAAATGAATCGGATTTCTGAATTAACATGGTTTTTTCACGAGGCATGTATCCCTCGCGTAAGGAAACCTAACTGTGTTTGAACCTTTTTCTTATGAATCAATATATCTTAGTAAAAATTATCTGAACTTTCCTTCAAAAATATAAAAATATGAGTTTAAGATCCTACTCTGAAAAAAATATAATTTTAAAAACAAAAAATGATTTTGGAAAATATCGGTGATCTCAGATTTTTTTAAATGAAGTATTTTAGATAGCCAATTTAGTTACCTAAAACGTGCTATGCGTTGCAAAAATGTACACTTTGACACACATTCTTGAAATCCGAAACATTTTCGGTGTAGGTTGGTCACATCAAGTTCCCAAGTAATACTAATATAATACTGTTTTCCAGTGAAATGAAACCGGTTATCAAAATTGATTCATTTTTCGTAAAGTTCTGGCCATTTGAAATTCGAGAGAATTTTATTTATCCCAATTATTTTGTCTACCCCCTGTATAAATCACACTTACTACTTTGAACTTAAACAGTTCCAAGTTAAACTAAACAATTACCAGAGAATTACCAATAGACTGACGCTATGCTTGTCCATCATATTATAAGAGTTGGCAAGCCAAAGAAAATGCATTTAATTACAATTTCGTATCATTGCTTTTTATGAGATGATGCAGAAAGTTTGGATATTTTTTTGAAGTTCTCCAGTACTAAGTTGTCGAATTCATCTGTCCTTAGGAAACTAAAAACTATAAATACCTTATTAGTTACCATTATTTCTCAGAAACTCAGTGACACCCGGGGAGAACCTTTACACCACCCCCGACGATGCTATTGTGCATGCAGAGAATAATCGGAAGCGACGAGTCGCTCGCCTGACAAGGATTTTCCAGCGAATTTCGTAGTATTTTAATATAATGTAGTCTTTGATTCAACATAAAATGTCTCGAAATATGCGACTGTAATATTTTCTAATAGTTTTGATTGTTTTCTAGTCGCAAAACTATGTCAATTTAATAAAAGAACAATAAAACTGCATGCGCACAGTACA
Organism: Wyeomyia smithii; assembly: GCF_029784165.1. NCBI lineage: Eukaryota > Metazoa > Arthropoda > Insecta > Diptera > Culicidae > Wyeomyia > Wyeomyia smithii. The sequence continues at coordinate 164,683,621 of NC_073695.1, read as the reverse complement.
GCTGGGAAGGCGAAGTTGGAAGGTTCTGATTAAAAGGCGCCCCAAAGGAAGACGTTTTAATTTGTTTGGTGAAGCCGTCATTACGCCGTGTGTGTATTTGGGCCTGTAAATATTTAATTATTTATTTCGTCAGACAAAAGTAGACTACATATTTTCATAACTAACATGCATGCTATATGTTATTTATACTAGTTAAGAAGAAAAAGGGTAATTGATCAAAGATTTCTTTACTTGATTCGGATTATTACAATAATTATTTTCTATCGATTGCGCGTTGAATTGAAATGTTGTTTTGATTTACTTCTCGACATAGAAGAGTCAATGGCTTCGCAGTGTTGGTTATACACTAACATCATTTGATTAATGGGCCCATATTCAGCATAATTGTTCCGTTGATGATTTAAAGAAAACAAAGCCCGAGCTCGAAAATTGCTAGAAGGCACAAAAAATTGAGTTTTGATAATATTTCGGGTGAATAGACGCGTCGAGTTACAATAGACGGATTTCGCGCCAAATGAACCCGCGGTTGGCAGCACCCTCTCCGAATTGGTTAAAACTTTTTGGGTGTGAAGACATCACCTAATTAAGCATCTCTGTATACTTACTTTTTCCAAAATTAGTCTAGACCGTCTTCTGAAAAGGGCGAAACTTTTTTGCCGATTTTTTGTAAATCAATATAATTCAAAAACGGTAAATTCTACAAAAAAAGTGTTCTATTAGTAACTTTTAGGAAATTGTCTGAATTTTCATAAAAAAATATGGAAAAAATAATATATCAAGTCCTACACTGAAAAAAATGCAATATAAACACAAAACATCGATTTAAAAGAAATGGTCATCTCCGAATTGGCTCAAATTTTTTTCTGGTGAAAGACAACATTGTTGGCTACATTTCGTTCATACATCGCAACTTGAGCATATTTGAGGAAAAAAAGTTATTCTCTAAAATAAAAAATGAAAATGCAAACTAAAACCAAGGTATATTATTTTTTTAGTGTAAAACACCTTGATAGAATGAAATACTTGTTATGTTGTGTAAATGTGTGATGTCAATAAATTAGGTAATAGTAGAACCAGTGTTTGAGTGTTGTTTTTGACACTGGAAGCAAAATCCTGCGTGAAGCACGTGGCCGCTGTAGAACATAGGTAACCCAAACGCGGTAGGTAATTTTCTCCCGAGTGCTGCTGCTGGTGTTTTGACTGCTACAATACATGTTTATTCTACCTGCGGAATATATGTTTATTCTACGTACGTATCTTTTACCTATTGTATCTGCTGTGATATGTATGCACGTTACGAACCTGTTTAAAAGCTTGATAAAATAACAACGCTACTCAATCAACTTATAGCAATTGTGAAGAGAAATTCGACTAAGTTTTGTTATCATGGATCAAAAGGATATATCACGGCTGAAACATTCAAAATGCTGTGCAGCTGTTGGCAATAAGAAGTGCAGCCGTAAGGGTTCACGCAGTTTATCTTCAACGATAATAGAAAAAATACGATCCATGGGTTAAGAACACCAACTGGATGAATCGATGCACATTTATGTTACTTGTCAAGCTGTAATATCGCATAGCAGAAGTGTTCCACAAAAAAGTGACGAACGGATGAATACGAAGCAACGCAAGAATTCGAAGATCCACAACCATCAACAAGTAAAAGTCCGCAAGAATTAACATGTGAAAATCCGCAACCACCAACAATTGATGCTGAGCAACCATTAACAGGTTGTGAAGAGATTAATGACATGCTAGATAAGCACGTTATTACTTTTAAAGAAATAATAACAAATGCAAGAAGTTAATTTTTAACGCACCATAATATGCACGTATTATCATATAAATATTTTTTAAACTTATTTTTTTCAAAAGCAGTACCGTCAGTTCCATCATTACAGTCAATCGCGTCAGCTGATCAGCTGCAGGGTTCGTACAATGTGGAATAATTTAATAGCATCGTGCAAACAGACACTGGAAGTTTCCCCAATTTCGACCAGGAGCATGAGAAGTACCGATTATCGTGTTAAAAAATCTACGGAGATCACGCAGGCAGTGCGACGAAACATATTCGGCATAGATTCAACGGACATGGCTAAGCAGGAAGCATATCCTTCAAGCACCACTATTCTCATATCATTGCACAAGCAAACAGAAATCTCAGGCAAGCAAACAGGCTTCATGATGAGAATCGCCAAAGAGTTTACTGATCCGTTTTGTCTGCTATAGCTATACGTCTCACTAGTTCGCTCTGTTTTGGAAACATCTGCTATCATATGGAGCCCTTACACTGACATCTGGAACAATCGGATTGAATCAGTACAGGTCAGGTGTCTGCATTACGCTGTAAGATCACTTCCATGGCGTGATCCTGCCCAATTACCACCATATGCTAACCGATGCCGAACAAAATGCATAATCCGAAAATCCGCGCAAAAAACATCAATTCGAAAACCCGCGTAAAAAATCGCGCAGATTCGAAAATTCGCGTAAGAAACCGCGATAATCAAAAATCCGCGCAAAGAAAACTAGCATAAAATCCGCGTAAACTGACTCGTTACTAGCGCTACTCTCAGATCTTTTGGTTTTCCTTTAATAAATATGTATGTTTGGTTCCATGAAAGATATAGCCACTCTATTGACCAACAGTGTAAATTCGAGTGAGATGATAGAAATGGCGATTATTTTGAGCAAATGAAAAAAAAAAATGCTTCATATAGAATATCCGGCAACAATGTTTTCTAAACAATAAAAGAGGGATTATCTATAAATTTTTGCTGTTAATTATACTACTTTAAAATATATGATTTGTTCCGGCATTGAAAAAATTTTTAAACGAGTATGTAGAATGGTGAATGAAAGTAATTGAATTATTAAACGCCCTAATATTTTCGGGGAGCGTGCTTTTCATGTGAGAAAAATCATCAGTTTCACTATTGCATGTCAAAATCATGTATAAGCTCAAAATACCACTCATTTATATGACATGGACATGCTGGTTAAATTTTGAAATGTGTCGCGAGTAAAAGCCAGACAAATAAAGCAAATCAAAGCCTTGGTGCTACATTCCGATTCGGAACTTGACCTTCTGTTTATTTATACATACACAGACTTCGCAGCCGACTGTTTAGTGTACAGGACAATTGCGGGGCTAGCGCTACGATCCTACTGACACTAACAGTCTCTCCCGAGCCGAGACTCGAACCTACGACGACTGGCTTGTTAGGCCAGCATCGTACCTCGAGACCATCTGGGAAGCCTAACAAATATGCCTGAAAAATTTGTTGAATCTAAACTATGATTTGACCAAGAAAAGTTTCATGATATGCATCTGTTTCACTGCGATCGATATGTTACAAATCATGTTACTTAATGGTCGAACAGAAACATCTCTAGAAACAACTGGACTGGTTGCCTATAGACTAAAAATTTGCGCTTTTCAGGTTACATAGTAGTAATGATATTTGTTGCAGAGGCCGCACATGATTTTTCTAATTTGTCGCAAAATGCTTACTGACACTTAGATGTAATAAAATATGTTGCTTGGGAACCGACCGAAATCGCTAACCACAGAGCCACTGGAACCACACCTGTTGTGAAATCTGGGTTATTATGAGTATCGTATCACTAAAATAAAAACGGAACCAGTGACGTTTTGCGTGGATTTTTTTCACGATTATTTTGAACGGCAAAATGATTTTACAAAGGTAAGAAAGGTTAAAAATCGTTTGATTGATTTGTGTTTTATATATATATATATATATATATATATATATATATATATATATATATATATATATATATATATATATATATATATATATATATATATATATATATATATATATATGTATATGACCAACCTCAGGGAGTGTGGGGTTGGTTTGAATCAGTGACCGGACCCACTAAAACCCCTCCAGTCTCCAGCCCATAATACTCCCCGGGACCACCGCTAGGTATTGCTTCGGGGAGCGGCTTTTGTGCTCTGTGCACCCTCTTGGTTCTATAGATCTCTTTGCTAACTTAGCTAACTAA